>NC_090862.1:1616666-1918055 GCF_024217435.2 Syngnathus scovelli
CAGTGGTAGTCAGCACTTGCAACGGCGCATTCCCTTCTGTCAGATTGGAGTTGGAGGTGGATATGGCCGAGCTGGAGCGTTTAGGAGGCGGCGGGGGAGGACCTTTCTTCTTCTGGCGCAGAGTGATGGACTGCGGCTGGTTGCGAGTAACAGTTTTGTCTTGGTTGCGGACAGAGTGGCTGCGGTTGACGCCGTGGCTGACCGTGGCATATTTAACACCTTCTGCTCGAACGTTTGAGCCTTGGCTTGCGCCGACGTGGCCTTCCCCACCCCGTCCTCTTCCAGCCGCCGTCCTCTCATCACACTCGCCATCTGATGTAGCGTGCCGCCGGTTGAGACTGTTGGCTCGCTTCTTCTGGAGATCCACTTCGTCGCCGTCTGCCAGCTCAGCCTCAGGTGGGAGGCAGAGGAACGGGACCTGCGCTTGTGTACAATCCCCGATCTCATGGGGGTGGTTCTGATGGTAGATTTGATTCTGCTGAGGGGACTGGACCGGAGCGCCGCGATGGTTTGGAGACTGAGGAGGGTGCGAGCGTGGCGAGAGAGGCGTTTCACCTTGGATAAACTGGGGGGAGACCCTGTGTTTGGACTGGGGGGAGGATGTGCTCTGGACGGAGGAGGTGGAAGAAGATGATGACGTCCTGGTCTTGGTTGGAGTGTGAGGGGGCGTGTAGGGAGGTGCAGGCTGGGAATGGGAGTGGGAGTGACGGTGTTTGCCTTGCGAAGACACGCTGCTCCTGTGGGAGGAGTTACTTCCTTGGCTGCTCTGCTGCCTCATTGTCCTCGCCTCCTTCTTCGGCGGTCCTCCTCCAGAGTTCAACTCATCAGGATCCTTGTTGAGACTACGTGCTGGATGTGCTTTGACCTCCTGAGCTGAATGACTCATGGCATTCTGCAACTCGCTACTCAACTCGCTGTCCTGGAAGGTGCTCATTTTTGGAGACATCACATCTAGATAGACAAAAGGTACAGTGGCATTTTTGGAAAATAACAACTTACCAGTTGATTGGTTAGGTTAGGTCAAGATACAAAATGCTGAGACTAAGTTGACAAGCTAATTTGTTCAATGTAACACCTTTTAACTCACCTTCTGGAGGTGGGCTTTCCAATGACATCACTTCTTGCTGCTGTGTGATTGGTGGGGGCTTCTTTCTGAGGGAGCCACGCCCATCTGAGTTGCGCTGCATTTCAGCTAGTCGCTTCACCGCCAACATTAGCTTTTTCTGATGGCCTGAACCATTGACATATCTTATTTCAAATGACCACGCCAATAAGCGTATTGAATAAGCGTACTGTGTCTCTTCTTTTGATGGCCTGAATCATTGACTTATTATTAAAATATATAAAACTTTAAATTCATAAATATCATTTAAAATGAGCGTACTGTGTTTGTTTCAATGTTCTGGCCAGAATTATGTGAATCAATAATGGTAAATAACAACCCTCAAACACCATGGTAATCACTACATGACAGTATATCTCACCCAGTTTGGTAATGCCAATTTCTTGCAGGTCCTCCCAAGTGATGTCTGTGATGAAGTCGATGTTCTCGTAACCATTCTGAACTAATACTTGGTGGTACTGACTTAGACCGATGGCGCACAACCACTCTCCAAGACTGGCCTGTAGGAAAATGAATGAAAATGAACTTTTTCTCAATATTCAATTCATGTTATTTTTCAATATGGTGTGTGTTTGTGAGTGCACTCACAGGTTTCTGATCAGGCAGCCACTCGGTGACACTCATTTTATTAATCTCTGTTGTCATCTTCTTTCTGTGACCTGGTTTAGTTATTCCAATAGCTGTCAGATCCTAAAAACACAAAATATACTCAAGTCATATACTTCAGGGTTTTCATTCATAAAAACACGGCAAAAAAATTGCTGAAAAAGCAAGAGAGCAAGAAAGAGGGTGAGTGAGAGCGCATGGAGTGGAAAAAAAAAAATCCCGAGAAACTGCTGAAATATTTATTTTACTCATATTTAAAATAAATTAGGCTAAAACTGACATATTGACTAATTATTTGGAAGTTTTAGATAGATCACTGTACTGGGCACAAGAAATAATCGCCATATTGAAAACACACACACAAGCAGACTGACTGTCGACTACATCCTACGCTATGTTGCATTTCCATCCAAATGCAGTATGACCACCTTTCCAACCATCAACCAACCAATAAAAATGGGCTTATTTAAAATGTTGACATGTGGCGGCGCACAAAATTGAAAAATAAACAAAAGACTCAATTTATCTTCCACCTCTGTCCATCACAACATCTGAAATGTTTCCAACTACTAATAAAGAACATTTGTGACTAAAACATACAGTGGCTTTCTCGCATGCTGGAGACAAATTTGTGCATTATAGGAAGAAACACTGTGGGTGACATAGAAAGACAACCAAGGGTCAGAGAGAGATGCAGGTCAATACCAGGGTCAAGGGTCACATCAGGGCAGGCTTGGCAAGAGGCACATTTGAGTCATTGAAATGTGCATATTCAAAACAAGAGAGGGTTTTTGGCATGCACAATCCTAACGATGAGGACGGCACAAATTGGATCTGTGCAGATTTGTGGTCCTTGGAAGGACGCTGGGACTGCCATTGGGGTCCAGTTGCCTTACCTCGGGGGTCATTCGGCTAATTGTGGGCAAGTCATACCCAGCACCCAGGAAGTTGGGAGCGTAGAGCTGCAGCTGAAAGTCGCTCAGCCATTGGACAACTGCCTCTGAGCTCTACAGGAGAGAAGATAGGAAGGAGGGCACTGTCACAAGTTCTATGTCAGCCGCTTTGTCTCTGCAGGGCCGAGTTGGGGCGCAAATGATAACAAAGACCAGGCCGTTGCTAATATCCCAAAATACATACATGGATTATTAGTAGAATTTTAATAACCCAGTGAATAGCGTTTTATTTTTTCATAATACTATAAAAATGAAGCATGAAATATCTTTGGAGTTATTGCAGCCCTTGGGCCAAATTTATTATTTAGTATTCATAAAGCTTTTTTAAGATGATGGAATGGTGGATTAAAGATAAAGGCTCCATTTTGGAAAGTCCAAATTAAAAGTCAAACTGTATTTTTTTAAATACATTTACTAGTTTATTTCATTCACATGAATGAAATCGACTTCAAAAATTTTAGTAAATTCATGTCATTTTATTTTCACCATTGTGCCTAACAGTTTAATTCTGTTCCATTTTATTTTTCTGACGTTTCTCATTTTTCCATCTTCTGCTGTTTTCCTCGATGAACAATTTTCTACATATTTCTTACGCCTGCCAAATGATTAAACAGCGAATGCTACGGGTTACAAGATTATTAGGGACTGTGCTAACAGATGGTCCTAAGAACATGACACATACACACATACAAAAACACACACACTCATCCACACTACCCAACAATTGACAACAGCCAGAAATCTCTGCTCCAAGATCAGTTTGGCGTACCACCTTGAAATAATTACAAAACAACAAGTGACCTTCAACGTGAGCCCACACAGGCACTTCAGTTAAGGACAGCTTTTGTAAACTCCCATTTCACACCTCTTGCCGTGAGCTAATGTGCCCACGCTGCGCGTCAGCACACACGTACACACAAACACACCACACGACTACAGTAATACTTGTGCCCCTTTCAGTGATCGCTATCAATACAGTTTGGTACGGAGATGCAAAGGAAAAAAACTGGAGCTTTAACTAAAAGGAGTGGATGAAAAAAAATAAAAATAACAATAAATAATAATAATAACATAAAGAGCCAGGACAGAACGGCTCACATGCAGATATGTCAGAGATTTCCATCAATCCCACTCACCGTGTCATGGCCACATCCGAAAACCCGCAGCACGGATGAGGCCAGTTGTGAGAGAAACCGCTGGGACATCTTGATGTGTGTGTCAGTGGTGGTCAAATTGACTGAGTGGCTACATTGTCCTCATGTTGCTAATTGTGCTGTGTGTTTGTATGAGAGAGCGAGAGAGAGAGAGAGAGCGAGAGAGCAAGAGAGAGAGAGAGGGGAGTAAATCTGTATGGACTTTGGGATGGTCCTACCTTCCCTTCCCCTAGCGCCTCCCCCTTCCTGCCCGCCGTGGCATCATAAGGCGGCGCTTCGTGAAGAGGACAGCCCGATAGGCTCGATGTCCGAGAAGAACTGGCAGAACCTACTGGGAGGGAGAGAGGGAGAGAGAGAGAGATACCATTGGCTAGGTTGAAAATATCTCCCTACCATGAGAAAGGAGCATCAAGCAACAGATGACTTTACTTGTCGCTCAAAATGACATATCACTGATTGCAAATCATATTCGGCGTTTGACAGGCAACCAGTGACAACTCTTCCCTCCTACATTCCCTGCCTTGGCCATCTGTCTATAAAACAAGCCAGGGTGATGCTATATATATGTTTGTGTATTTCTGCATGTATAGAAGACACAATGCGAATATTTTTTTTTGCAGCTAGTGTCGGTTTTGCATTTTATTTGACGAGTTTGAGTGACGGAAACTTTTCTGTGAGGCCTTTTGAGATGTTTTGTGATTATTCGCTAAATAAATAAATTGTGTTACCTGCAGGCTGGTCTACAGACTTGGACTGCTCCAGTAAATGTTCCTTGGCTTTGGCAGATTGAGACAACACCGTAGCTAGAAGCTGTAAACATGACATAGTACAGTGTGGATGAGTTATTGACAGCAACATACTTGATCTACTATTTTGTATTCCATGTATATATAATGGAATTCTTGATCAATCGGGAGTTGATTTAGTCTCATTTGTAGTCCACATTTGCATTTGTAATTGCCTCATTTGTGCCCATCTGCTGCGAGAATGAACTAGTTTGCATCGACTGCTTTTAACGAAGACATCATAGTAAAAGGCTGAAGCGTCATTAGCATTCATTTGGACTCGCTCTTCTTTTATCAATCTTGCCTTTCAGCAGGCTCAAATATCGGCTAAGCAAAGAAAATAACAAAATAAAATGAGTTAAGAACTGTAGAAAGGATATTAAAATAAAAAGGTCTTTCATTATTTTAAAGCACTTTAGCATGAGGCTAAAAATTATTGATTAGCTACAGAAATGATGATGTGTTTGGAAAGTTTCGTTGCAATGGAGAAAAGGCCCAGCAAACAAATTTCTGACACACAATCAAAAACTAAACACAATACCTTGACTCCTTCAGCCTGTGCATGGAGGATATGTGCAGCGCTTCCAGCACTCTGACCACTGCCTGACGACCTCACACTGGTCACACTTCCAGAACTCCCTAAACTGCTTCGGTCTCCACCTGCAATACACCCACGTACACAACAAACACACACGTACACACAGGGACGAAGATGCATTCATATGCATGCAAAAAAGCCAAAACGATAATATTGCACGCAAATGCATGCATGCCACACAAATATGGATGCACGCACGCACGTTTAGCTGATATCCCAGACCAACGTGATAATCGGTGACTCTCCTTTGAAATGCACTAGGCAGCATGAAATGGACTGGACAAACACTTGAGTGAATTGGAAGTGAAAAAGACACACTTGTTGTACACACCACGTACACACACACACACACAGGCACACACTACACTGCACTTTCACTTTTGAGTCTTCTGGCTCTCTTGACCTCCATCCATACACACGCCACAGACCAAATGCATATGGCTACAGTCCCAAACATAAAGGTCAACGAGTTTAGCTAAGCTTAAGATGGAAAGGACAGCGGGACATGACTTTGCTCAGGTCAAAGAGCATCTGATGACCTTTCAAAAGGCAAATGATGTATATATTTTTGGATTGTTGTCTGAATGGGCACCAGATACTGTTTGATGACTGTTTTTTTTTTTTTTTTTTGAGGGCTCAGCGCAGTGCGGCTGAGTTACCTGCCACAGGCTTGCGCAGTACCCAGATCTCTTCATTGGAGCCTCCGTGGGGCCCACAGGACGTGGTGGGGGAGCTGTGAGGACTTGCCTCTGAGCCACGACAACCTTCAACACAGGACACTACCGTTAGCTGCTAACTGGGCTCAAATTGGGCTCGAAACTTTTGGACTTGTCAGCATTACGACTTGTTGTCAATTTATTTTTTTATACAGCTCCACATGGAACTATGTAGGCCATAACGTGGAGAGTTTTTGCCCGAGAGTTCCTTTCAGTGCTCCATTGAAACCTGAAGAAAACGTTACGACTTATTGAAGGTTTATTGAAGCTTTAAAATTGGTCGATAATTATGAGAAGGTCAGGATCATATGATAAAAAAAAAAAACCAGCAGTATACAGTATTACATGCTGACTTTTTTTTATGACTGCAAATGTTCTTGTTAGTCCATATCTGAAGGCAAAAAATAAAATAAAATATTAATTTGCCTATAAAAATCCAAACCACAGCCTATGGTGGTCTTTTAGCTCCAACTTTCTGTGCTCTGTCTCCATCTTAATATTTTTCAAACAAGACTCTCTCACACACACTTGCACTCCCAGTACGCAGTCACACACCAACACAGAAAAAATACAGAATATAGATATGATAACATGTATAAAAGCATTGTACGTAAAACATTCATAATATGATTTTCTGTGTATATACAGGTGCCATCATGTACATACACGTACATATATAATACAGCCATCCATTTGTGATTATATATGCAGACTTTTTCAGAATGAGGCTCCTGTAGGTGCATTTGGAGAGTGGCATAAACCATTATAAGCATCTGAATCGTTTATAAATGGTTTAAATGTGTGACTAACAAGTGCGCCAGAGAAACAAACATTGCACAAGTTCTTTTTTTTTTCTTCATCAAATCATACAGCTCCTTCTTGTGGCCATTTTGCATCCCTCCATCAAAAGATCTCAATGATGAATTGATTCATGCAGTACAAGATTTCAGATAATTTAATTAGTCCTGGAGGAATCAAAATGAGCTTCTAAAAAGAAAAATAAACCTTCAGGCCAGCAAACACCTTACTCATAAAAGTTTTTTTTGTGACATTTATTCTTAAGTCTGTTGCATAATACATGACATTTTCCCCAAAATGTCTGCCTTGCAAATATTTGCGTGTGTACAGTCACGACCGAATGCTTTGGCACTGACTTCAACTTTTTGGTCCTGCTACTCGGTGGCTTCAATTTTTCAAGTTGTGTAATTCACATTGCTTTTGTATTGTTGTGCGGAGTAAAGTTTGTGTGTGCTCGGGCTGGACTAGTGGTTGGAAAAACAGAAACTACTCAAACAAAACCCCAAAAGAAAACTTAAAAAAAAGAAAAAAAACAAAAAAAAATTATATGCTGTGACTCCATTTATTGAGTTTAACCTCAATAAAGTAAAACTAAAACCTCAAAATTGAATTTATGATTTTCTTTCTTTCTTTTTATTGTTTGTTTGGGAACACTATCAACGATAGTGTTTGCTATCATAACAATAATCATAATGATGATGATGATAAGAATTTTCTAATTGACTAGCTAAAGACCAGGGAATGATGTAGGTTTCAATAATGAGAAATGAAAACAAAAACCAAAGCAAGTCAGTATGAATAACATATAAATCTACATAAATAATGATCAATAACAGAAAACTTTAAAGGATGCCTTCTTAGAAATGATGAAATCACCAATTAGAATGATTCATAGCCAATTGGTTTTTGGATCCAGTAATAAGTAGAAAAGTAGAAAGCATCCCTTGAAGTTTTGATAAGAATAAAAATAGTAGTAATAATAGTGAAAAGGGGGCGTGTACCTGGGGCAGTGGGGGTGTCTCCCTGTGGGGTCGTCACGGGCGACCTGTTATAGCCAAAGGAAGTGAAAAGTGGAAGCAGTGGCTGATGGGAATGTGGTGGAGGAGGAGGCGGTGGAGGCAGGATATGGATCTGATGGAACGTGGTGTCGTTGCCGTTGACTACCACGTTGGCGGGGGCAACCGTCGCCGGGGCAACCAGCGGTATCTTTTGAAACTGTTGAGTGCAAATGACTGTGCTGGCCAAACCTAGATACACGCACCGTGACGACACACACACACAACCAGCCAACAGTGAACCACCGCCACGAAACAAACCACAAAAAGGAGACATAGGAAACATAAGAAAAGGGAGGAAAAAAAGGAATAAATTATAAACAAAGAATGCTTTAAGACTAAAACGTTCAGACTAAAACAATGAGAGGGACTTCATGAAGCCATGGGAAGAAGGAACAAACAAATGTGGGTGATCTTGTCGTGAAGTGGGCATGAAATGGTCATCAAAAGGAACCGTTATTTAGCTTTCTACTACTTCTGACTAGTCAAAATTGTTTAAAAAGATGAATGGTAATAAAAATTGCGAGCAATATTTCTGTTTTGAAAAAGAGAAAACAATTTGTAATTTGAGTAATGATGCAAAATTTGTCTTTGCGGGCCACATAATATGATGAGGTGGGCCGTATCTGGCCCTCGGGCCTTGAGTTTGACACCTATGGCACTTCATTCCAAAATAAATGAAAAACACATGAGCTTTTTTTGTTAGCATAAAGTTACTGCACTTACATTCTATAGTGAGAAGGGATCAGTACCCAAGTAAGAATGTATCAAAGATGTGAATGATGCTGATGAGGAGACCACAGAATATGAGACATCTGAGATGAAGAACACCATCACAGATACCGAGAAGTGAAGACAAAACAAACAGCACGACCATATTGACAGATCAACACCGATACACATTGAAAAAGTGACACCGGCTTCTGTTAGTGCGGTGAAATGATGGGATGGATCTGAGCCAAAATGTCTCACCTGGTCAACCTACCTGTTATGGAATTCAAATTTAGACATGAGAACTTAACTGATTCTTTATATTGTGTTACAGAACATTAAGGCTGGATTTACACGGCAAGTGCTTCAATGTTCATATAGGATCTTTTGTAACTAACACGTACGGTCAACACCGAGCAAATAAAACATGGAAACAGATAATAATACACAAAGATATTAAATATTACATACCATTTAGTTGTCCACTGTCCACCATCAGTATTTATTTGGTTTCATTAATGAGCAACTCCAATGAAGCATATTTACTATTTAGACCATATTTACTAATGTTTATATCTTTAAAGTATATTATTATTTCCATGACGACATTTGACATGATTCTGTCCATTTAAATTCGCAGTGACAGCGACGTATTTGTTACGTACTGGATTTTTTATCCACATTTGCAAGAGGTATGATTCCGATCTGACAATATCCAATACTGTTTTTTTTTTTTCTCTCTCTTTAGGAAGCCATGAGACGTGAATAGAGTGAACAGATTTGCTTCCTTCTGCTTGACAGTTATGCATGAAGATATTATTTTTTTCGATTTCATTCAGCTGGTTAGTTTTGGTCACGATAATTTCAATTTACCAATCACACATACATACACACACGCACGCACACACACCTGTTCGTTTGCTGATGACCTCCACCATGGTGGAGGGGAAGTAGCCCACCCTATCATTTCCTGTTCGGTTGTCATGGATACAGCCTTTCCAGCGTCCATCAGGATGCTGTTCCAACACCTAGGATGAGAGGACATAGTATTCATGTATTTATTTATGTATATGTATCCCAATTGAAAATCTTGAAGAGCAAATGTTGTTGAAATGAGAGTTTGTGATGGCAGAAAAGCCAATTTGTGTTCTTAGACCCTTAGGGAGGAAAATCAGGCAATGCTTGGCTTCCCTAACAATCATAAATATTCATGAATGATGCTGGAGTAGGCAGTAAATACGTTTCTCCCAGTATGCGTAGTCAATGAGAAATGCTGAATAGGCTCGTTCTAGCGAATTAATTAACCCAAAAAAAGGGAAGTCATTCTCAAACAAAACTGCTCTCTCAGTGACATAAGCGTCTCGACACATTAAATGGGATTTGAAATGTTGAATTCACTCCCTGCAAAGAAAGAACAGATATTGTTCGTTGAATTGATCCGATTAAATTATTAAAATGTTTCTCTACTCTGTCCAATTAGCAGTGCCAACATAGGATTTAACTGACAACAAAAACTTGAACAAAATAATGACATCATCTATTTATCCATTTCTATCATTTTCTTTTTATAAATTTTGAAGGCTGTCTCGTAATTATAAAAAAAAAAAATCATCCTTTTATTGAAAGACTGCACCAGCTTGCAGCCAGTTTCAATTTCTCTTCCAAACTAAAGATGACATCAACCTCTGAAAAGAGTCTAGAAGGCCAGACTTAAACTCAAAGCAGATCCCATCTCAGCCGCTTTGTTTGTCCTTGGCCCAGTGCCAGCATTAAATATTTTATAAAGCTCAAAGTAGGTGTTTCATTACTACCGTAGGCCAGTGTAAATTGTTTCCGAGATTTTTAGGGGGATGTTCAATGGGGTAGTGCTGCTTTTGATTTTTTTATACCGTAGGCGTGCATTGTACCGTAATGACATCTCCTGCTTTGATGTTGAGGCTGGTTAAGTCATAATTGTTGCAGTAATCTTTCAAGGCCCGAACTTGAAGAGCTGCTGACGCCTCTGTGTGCACAAAACACAAAAACAATTGTTTTTCTAACTAATCATAGAAAATATGTTGAACAGCAACAACATGTAAAGCAGCTGTAGCATGATAGCCAGACCTGAAAGAAGAAGTTTATTTATTTTTATTTTTTAAATAAATAAATAAATAAATAAATAAATAAAATGTTATTTCATTTTGGAGTGTGGTCCTAGTTCTGAAAAAAAAATGTCAGATTATTTTCCCACCCCATATATTGCAGGGAGAATGGCGCCAGGGTGGATTTTGTTACCATGACGACCAAAGTAAGTTCTATAAGAATGAATGAGTCAAGCAAGTGGTTTCTACGTGCGGATGTGGAAAGCTCAAAGAGTAGAAAAAGAGCAGTTGCTCATTAAGACAATGAAATGCATTTTCACTTCATTACCAAAGCACTTAATTACATTTGGCAAATGGCTCTGTGTACAAATAGCCACACTAAGCGTGTCAACACTTTGACAAGTTGTTGGTAGCAATTATCAAAATATTATGTCATTAGCTAAAGCTTATCTTGGCATTCAACAAAGGCAACAAAGCCTTCTTACCTTTTAACTTGAACATGTTTTTTCAGGCTTTTGAGATGTTTGTTTATAATGATTGTGCATTGTGTCATCCAGCTGCTGCTTCTGGATCTTCATCCAAACCTCGCTTTTGAGGTATAGCTGTATGTTTGTTTGGGGTGGGGGTTATTATGTTCGATAAGTTTTATAAGTGTAAGACACAATAAGATTTATGCCAAGTCAAAAGTGTCATTTATGATGTCACACAGGGTGTCAGAGTGACATCAATTATATATGTCATTAACATCCTGATGAAATCTCTCAAGGTTCACTTCAGTGATTTCACTTTTGGCAATTTTTGCTTTTATTTGTATTTGAATTATTTTCCTATGGAAAAACTAGCAGACCAAATTAAAAAATGTACTTATCTGATCCATCCATCCATCCATCCATCCATCCATCCATCCATCCATCCATCCATCCATCCATCCATCCATCCATCCATCCATCCATCCATCCATCCATCCATCCATCCATCCATCCATCCATCCATCCATCCATCCATCCATCCATCCATCCATCCATCCATCCATCCATCCATCCATCCATCCATCCATCCATCCATCCATCTTTTTACCCCGGAGTAGTTGCTTAATCTCTTTGCTCGCTTGGGTTGCAGTGAACTGATACACAATGTCCAGCGCGGTCTGGCTGTACGTGTTTCGCACCGTAGCATTGATACCACTCTGCATGCAGAAAGAAGAGAAAGAAAAAACAATTGTCACTAAGCGAAATTTCAAACACATGATGCAGTTGATTACATTTCCCCGGGTGAAAATAACAAGCAGTTATTTCAAAAACGCTTAAGCGGCCCGTTCATTAAACTCAACGGGCTGTGGGCTTTAACTATGATCACGTTACAAGAAAGGTCAAAGAGCAATAACACGTTTGGTTCAATGAATAAAGACGATTACAGCCGCCTCACCTCAATGCAAAAGTTAGTTTTCATGAACCACAAAATGTCTTCTCACTGATCCTTTAGCATATCAAATGCACTACAAGCATCCCTAAAAGCAGCTTAAAATGTCCCGGTGATGTGTGGAAATACGTCTGGAAGCAGCTGAGGTGTCGCATCAGCTCTCTTTTGGGACAGCTGTGATTAATAATGTGGCTTGTGACAAAACTTGGATTATTCCCCAAACTGCTCCTTCTGCTTACTATTGCTTCATCCAGACAAAAAAAGGTTGTTGATGAACAAATACGACAAGAAAAGTCCCACTTACTTCCAGCAGGAGTCTCACGGCCTCGGTCTTGCCGCAGAGGGCCGCCTCGTGCAGGGCAGTGCCCGCTTTGGTCTGTCGGTTGATGTCAATTCCCGACTGGATCAACAGTCTGCCCACGGAGTGTGGACGGATCCAACAAAGAGTGGGAAGAGCGAGGAAAATAAACATGTGGAGATGAGGATTAGAGAGGGTGACACAAAACGGAGAGGCACCACAGATCTCAGGATACTAATGAACCCAAAAAAAAAAAAGAGATCAGTGAATATAGTTGCTTTAGCATTGTATCATTGTCCTGACAAATTTGCATATTTGATGCTAATAAACACGCAGTAAAATCTCAGTCATGTATTCTAAATATGGTGGCTTCATATATTTTGAATGAACCCTTGCGTTCTCAATATAGACTTCTTGTCTGTTAATCTCTAATAACCTTGTGTGATTTTTTTCCCCCCACCACATAATTAGTTGGTTTAGTGTGTAAAATGAATGAAGCTGTCTTTAATTGTCCTCTGTTGCTGCTGTCTTTGCAGACTGCCGGCCATCCTAATGAGCATCATTTATCCGTGTCACATTAAGAGATTTTTTTTCCCCATCAATTATGACAGAATTTTTAGTGTCTCTGTCGAAATTGTGACAGCAGTTTTATAGAAGAAGAAAAAAAAATCAATCACAATATTCAAATCACAATTCAATTATTTTTCAAAAAGCTCTTTGGAATTGTTTCTCTAAATGTGCTCTTTGATTGATTGCCAATCAGTCCAGAGTGTGCCACAGTCAGCAAGAAGCAAAAACAAGACAAGTGCAGTCGAAATTGAACGATGGCTGACTTGTTTTCAATCTCTCTCTCTCGCTCACTATCCTCACCTTCACCTCTGTCAAGGACCAAACTCAGAAAATTGCGTTCGCATAAACACACAGCACTTGTAGCGTCACATCAATGTGCTTGAGCGCGATAAAAAAGGGAAATTAACTGCACAATTGTTTTTCAGTTGAAGATTTAACACTCACATCAGTGCAATTACTAAATCAAGGAGTACCATTCTCTGATTAGAAATGCACTCAGACCTCCAACAAGGTTGTCCAGTCGTAAATAATCGGAATGTTCCCGGCGCTACCGTTCCACTCCTGCCCTCTAGGTGGCGGCAACGTTCAACTACACCCACTATTAAGAATTGAATTAAGAATTGTGTGTCCATATTGTACCTAATGATGTCAATGTGTCCATTCTTGGCAGCCAAGTGTAGAGGAGATGTCCCATTGGGATCCGTAGTATCTCCTTTCTTGGGTTCCAGCAGAGCAGCACACATGTTACTTGAGAGTAATAATTGGACAACCTGCGTACACACAAACACGTAGGCATAAAAAAGTTTCCTGATTATGTTGCGATATCTGTAAGTAGATAGTAAAAAAAAAAAAGTTCCATACCCCAACTCTGCCGAACTCACAGGCAAGGTCTAGAGGTGTTTTGCCCGCATTGTCCACAATGCACGGGTTGGACTGGTGCTGCAGCAGCATTTCAGACTGGAAACAATCCATATTTGCATGTTTTGATTGATCTGAATACTCGATAGACATACTGGATTATGCATGAAAAAAAAGAATGTAAATGATGACCGCATGCAGCCTGCAGGAAGTCGTAGTTATTCAAGATCTGACAGGAAGTCCTGAGGCTCGGAGACATTTTCATTATCCTTTGCAAAATACAGACTAACGCAGTTGTTTTTATAAATGGTGACATTTTTTATGATATAAATATTTAAATCTGTGCTTCCTGGTTGACAAATGTTAGTCCAATAAGAAAATGATCTTGCATCGTGGTTTCAAATGCACTTCTGGTATTGTTGTCTTCTTGCGAGACAAGGTCAACCTTTGTCCCCCCCCACTTAAAATTTGTCAATGTTCTATTTCTTTCCGAGATGATGTCACTCACCACGTCGTAATGGCCGTGCTGCGCAGACAGGTGCAGAGGAATCTGCCCTTCATCGGATTGGACATTGACAGACGAACCAGATTTTAGGAGCATCTTCATAGGCTCCGCCTTCCCCTGCCAGGCCGCGTAGTGCAACGGCCGCATACCTGGCACAAAAATACAACAAGTGTTGTCACAAAGTAAAAAGATGTTATATGAAGATTTTCAACTTACCTTTCTGGTCTCTGATGTCAACAGCTGCCTGTGACTCCAGCAACAGAGTGATAAGCTCCATGTTGCCGTTAAGGGCTGCATGATGCAGAGGGGAAAATCTACAGAGGACACAAACGTGTGGATTACACCTGATCGATCATCTAGATGTTGATTGTTGTTGGCCAAACGTGCATATAGACCGTTTGTACACACGTGCATACATATAGGAGCCGAAGCTTAGCATAGCAAATACATTAGGAGGAGAGGATTAAGCTGAAACACATAAAGCAGAGCTAGAAAATAGGGCAAAGGCAAGCGGTGTTGCGAATAATAATTTGGGGGCAAAAAAAAGTGACTATAATTGAAACCAATAAAAAAAAAAGCTATATTAAGGTCCTAAAGTAAAAATAAAGTGACTATAATTGAAACCAATAAAAAAATTTCATATTAAGGTCCCAATTTGGAGACTAAATTACAAACCTAACTGTCATTCAGGTCAAACAATAATTTCTCAGATTTGTTTGTAAATTTCAAAACTTAAAAATGAATGGATGACAGGAATAACAAATACTTCAATTAGACCAACAGTGACCAATCAGACAGCAGACCAGAACTAATAAAACTTTGACTTTCCACCTATCTGATGAGTATCACAACAGATTTTATAGTTTATGTGCCTTTTATGATCGGCTAAAACGTTTTGATCTGCGTCGGGCCGCTACAGATGAATTTGGACGATTTTGGCACATTTATTTTTTTACCATTTGGAGATGCTTCTCTGCATCTGCCCACCTCTTCCATTCAAATTTTAAACGACTGAATCATTAAACATGATTGAAGTTTTTCACAGTAACCATTGTTGAAACCAAATGAACTATCGCTCATCCGGGGCTAATTGCGTCGTATACTTTCCGTTTGGCCGTGAAAACTCGATTGGATATCAAAGCGGAGCACATGGGCATCATTTGACCTTCCGCTCGCCCTTCATTCCCGTGCTGCAGGTGTAACGAACGACCCACTGAACAGTGAGTAAAAAGCACGTGTCATAACCTAATCCTAGCCTCAGTTTCCCCTACAGGGTTAAGCCGGGATACATTACACAATGCTTTACTGTTTGTGTGTGTGTGTGTGTGTGCTCCTTTTAGTATTAGTGTGTATGGGGGAAGGGGAAGGGTACTCTTCCCTTTGCCAAGTAGTAAAACATTCCGTACAATATTTATCCCCCTCTTCCTTTCCATCTCTCTCTTATTCACTTGCCTCCCATGAATCTTGGGCCTAAGGCTTTTCCCCTTTCTCATTTTTTGATCACTCTTACTCAGTTTTTTTTTTTTTTTTGGGTGAAATAGTGTCAGAATATTTTTGTAACATGCTTAGTTGAGGCTGATCTATTCTAACTATGAGCGACAAAATGTTTGCTATTCTTCCATCCTCGCATAGCCACATCCTGCTCGCATGCAATCTCTCAAATGGAAAGATATGGACAGATGTACACAACCACTAAAATCATAATAGCGGTGCATTAGTCCTTACTTTCAGTATACTACATAAAAACACTAGTTTCAACTTGATATGAGCTTATCCTCCAGCTTTTTCCCTTATGCAGGCAAAGCTAACTAGGACAATAAAGCTTTTATATGAATGGAACCAGAGGAAGTACATGGAGGGATGGGTGGGCGGGGGTGATGTTAGGATGACTCTGAACTAGCAAGAGTGGCATGGAGACTAAGGATGGAACTCACCCATCTGTATCCTGGAAGTTGACATTCACTTTCTTTGCAGACCCAAGCAGCTCTGGAAAATAAAGGGCAAATCAGTTACGTTTTGCATATCATGCATAATCATTGTTGCTGGATAGCTTAGCTCATGTACAACTTTCGTTGTTTGTCGTTAGGCTAGTAAACATCGCTTGCATTTCCTCAGGGCAAGGTCAGAATAAGTTTTCATTAGCTATGAATCATCATTTTCTCGGGTATATGATGATAATATTATTAAAAATATTCTTCTACTGTGTGTGAGACACTCCCAAGGCAAATCCAGACAAACTAACTAACACTGCGGCAAATAAAAAATTATCTAATCTTTGGCAATGTTGTAAAAACTGACTGTTTTTAATACTCTTAAGTAAAAAAAAAAAGGGCTTTATTTTTTTTAAATATGACTTAGTAAGTAGATGGTGTTGGATTATAATTGCAGATGAATCTGCATATCCGTTTTATCTAGTGGATTCTATTAAATTCACTCACACGCGCGCACACACATTTCAGCGTGCAGGAAGTCGTACAGGCACTCTATTGTAAAGGAGACAGCTCCCAGCACCACTGGAAGCGGAACATAGATTTCCTAAATGGCTATTTCTGGATGCTTAATGCACACACACAAAAATACAGCACTTAAAATCAGTATCAATAACTACTGTGTGTTTGAATATTGAATCATATCTGCTGATAGGTACACCATAAAGATTTTTTTTTTTTTAAAAGTGCCAACAACCAGCTCAAAAAAAGCATCTGTTCACAGCAATAACATTTCCTCGTGATGATTATGATATACTAAACATGATTTCACTTATCACAATGAAATTAGACAAACAGTTCAACACGAATGGAAATATTAACCAAATTAAATTTAGTGTACATGATATATATATTTTTTTATATAATGATGTAAAACAGTCCATCTATTTGCGACACAGGTCTATTTGTCTCCTTGCACAACTGTGTGTTTGTTTTTCCACACCCCTTCCATGTCTGGCCTCATAAAAGGACCTGACTGCCCCCACATGACTCACGTCATCAAATAAGGGCAGAGGCAGGCTGCATGCGAGGCATCTTATAAGGACAAAGTCAGAGAGAGGAAGCCCTCTGCCAATTTGAACCCATTTCAAACCTTCTCTTTCATAAATAACATTTAGATGTGCATGTTATGGATCATAACAGATATTGGGTGTCTGTCAATGATGCACAAATAATCCCTAAAGCAGCAAATTTGGCCGATCTACGAATAGCAGAGACAAAAATAAATTCCAAATGGTCTGCTGGATGAAATGTGCAAAGACACAAGTGAGACTCCGTGTCCCGCCAAGTAGCACGACTAGCCAGATATGGAATAGAGTGGGGATTTGGGGATCACTTTCCATCCAAGATCAAGTGAAACCAGGTCAAGGCACCGAGCAGGAGAAAAAAATCATATTTATAGCACTTGATCATGTGGTTCAGGCTCACAAAACCTCTTTACAATGACCAATTAATCGATGACAGACTTTCAAACACCGATTAGTTTACACCTTTTACAGCAGTTGCACAATAAATCTTTTTATGGTAGATAGAGACAATAAAAACTTCCTGTTGGAACATGTGGTATGTATATACGTAAAAGGTCAAACCAAGGATATCCATCTGCATTAACGTTGATTTATAGTCGAAGGACAAGATTGTCGTATTGTAACCATACTCAAGTCGCATACCAAACATTGCCATTAACGCCTAAAGGCAACAAGGACACCATATATTATTTAAAGACGTGTTTATCAACAGTGCGCTTTGATTTGTTAAAGTGGTGGAAAGTACATGAAAGCATAATAAAAATAAATGAATGTCTCCAGAAGTGTTCGTTCAAGCTAATTCCAAACAGCACATCCTTAGATTTGACTTTGAAATGTATTTGTTCAACAATTTAGTGTACTGTTTGAAGCTTGGAATGTAGCGGATTATTCCAACGAGAAATTATACACTCAGGTATAGCCATGCTGGAAGAAAAGGTCCTTTCTCCCCGGGGAGTGACAATTTGATAAATGATGTATGATAATGTGACATCATATTTTTTATTTAATACATGCCTTGGCTCCATAAAGGTTGCTAAAGACGACTCTACAATATTTAATTCTGTGTTGATGCATAAAAGAAGTATGTAAGCATGCGCCTACCGTTGTAAACACAAAATATCGATCATTCCATCAATTTTAGGCGATTAATCACAATCTACACAGAATACTAATACACAAAATCTGATAAGGAAAATACACATTTCATGATTTATAAACACACACGCACAACTGCAGAGCCCAGGGTTGCATAGAGGAGGGTTGCTAGGCAACAAGCATCCTCTCTATCATCCTACACAAGCAAGCGTGCTTGCACTCAAAACAGCAAAGATTCACAATCATGCACCCACACACACACACACAGATAACCACACTAACGCTGCTAATGATAGTGCGAGATCGTTGGCATTTTTATTTCCAGAAGTTGAGCCTAAAACAATCTGCTGGCTCTGGTCTGGAGAAATTCAATTTGACCAAATGAACAGAATAAACAGAAGCAGCTCGTCGGTTGTGCCTAGCTCATTAATTAAAACGCTGGTTATCTCGAGAATCTTTCCGCTATGGGTTGGTGATTGTAAATGCGCTAATTGCTTAGAGATTTGCTTGAGGCCGTTTTGTATATCAAAAGCAATCATAAACACGCAAGAGCATCTTAACAGCATTCAGGTTGGTATTTGTTTCCTTGTTATCTTGTTATTTTTGCTCCCTTGGACTTTTCTCTAATAACTTCCGCTGTCTTTATTTTATTTATTTATTTATTTATGTATTTATTTATTTATTTATTTATTTATTTATTTATTTATTAACACAAATGTCAAGCAGTAAAATATAAATTCTTGGAACTGGCTCTAAAATACCATTTTTTTTTTTTTTTACTTTTTTTTGGCATAGAAAGGCTACACACTATTTAATTTGACTCCTGTATACATAATCATTCGGAACACAATGCAAACAATGTGCACTGCTGAATACAACATTTTGATGGTGTGTGTACACACACTGTCAAACAAGGTGTCTGGAGTTCAGAGTGCGCCCGTGGAAGTCACAGTTGCAGTCAGCTGTACTAAAAATACACACATTGTAACCTCTTTAGAACGACGTACTCTGCTGCACGCTCTCTCGCATAAGCCTGACACATCTGCTTCAAAACAAGAGTGGTGGAGGAGGAGGAAACATGTGACAAATATACTCCCACATGTAGGCAAACTTCTTCATCTGATTCCATCACCTGAAAAGTCGCTCCAGTTTCTCTCCTCCTCGTGCACATCCTCTACATCCTTTCATGTTTGCTTCCTTTTGATACAAGTCAAAAACTTTCAGACACCCTTCTTACTCAGCATAAAAGTCTTAGCAGTTTTCATAAAACCTTGTCTGCAAAAAAAAAAAAAAAAAAATGTGGACCTGAGCACCAATACTTTGAATGGCAGTCTCTACTTAGCATCATTGGGAAGAAATGAAAAATAATGTGAGCACGAGTGGGATTGGCAAAGCAGACAAGACAGGATGGCTGCTCTGATTAGTTTGGATAATGGATAACTGCATTTACTCAGCTGCAGACACACACAAACATACACACACACACACGCTCTCATAAATGTCACTTCAGAAGCAGGTAAACAGGAAGTTGTATGATTAAATTAGAGGGCCGACCGAGACGGCAGGGTCTGATGGGGAGAGCAGAGGCGGGACGGGAAGAGCTCGTGCAAAGTGATCAATGTAGACGAACTGTAATAGTGTAGACAACAGAGTTGTTGTTTAACACTGATGTATTTGGACCCAATATGGAGCTAATGCATTCTGACCACTTGAATGTTGTCATTGTCATCCATTAGTGTCATTTGCCCTTCTGCAGTCGACTTCCAGAAAATCGGGAATCTATTTTCACATTATTTAGCGACAAATTGGATACACAATGACAGACTCAAAGAGGCAGTGCTAGGATTTATTTTCCTTGTGGGGGTCAAGGATATGAAACAAACAAAAGGGAATCATTTCAAAAACCCCAAACATGATTCAGAAATTGCTAAGAAAAAAAAATCAATATGTTTCTCGACAATGAAAAATCAGTAAAAATTATTAATGTAAAAATTATTTTTACAAAAACCACAGTAGCCCTTAATACTGCCCAAAAGAACAAAATGATTTGAAATGTTTCTTCTTTTTTTTTTTTTTTTAATATTGATTATCTTCGCCCTGCAAGACCACAGACTGAGTATTACAGTTGCAAGAGTTAGCAGTGCACTGGGCACTCAATAGTTACCTAGCAACAGTTTTTTCACCCACTGCCAAGGTTATCTCTCTGGTGGCTACCATTTGTCCAAGCAACAATACACACAAAACACACAAATGCACACAAATGCTTTGACTTGCCATGCACATTGTTAAAAAAAAAAAAAAAGAGCAAGCTTGCCTGTTGCTTATAAAATGTATTATACAAAATATATTGACTAGTTCAAACACATATTGTTGGAATTTCATTTTACTTGACTGGATGTGAATATGAGATATTGCTGGATGAGATATTGTGCGACACCCAACCTCATGTTTCCTGTCTGTGCAATTCATTATCATCCATAACGCCACGAGTGACATGCCCTTAAAATAACAGCAAAGGGGTCAAATGGGGTCTTTTGGTTGCCCCTGAGAGATGGCAGCAAAATGCACATTACACAGTATTTGAAGCACAAATAAAGATTATAAAAACAGTATCTTTCATCTACATACTGTAAAAGACACATGGCATGAGGAAAAGGATTTTTGGGATATTGAAATTTATACTGCTGATCTAAATGTAATATCCTTGCTGTTAGACATGCTAGGTTAGATATTAAAATTTGGGCTGGAGGTAGCAAGATGACCTTACTGCTCAGTAAATATATCCAAACACACCCAAGAAAATCCAACGGTGTTGAGTACAGCTAAGCCGATGTGTATTGCCTTGAGAGAATCTCATTATAGTCAGATTAAGCTGTGTGCTGCAGTGCAGACTGTGCCAATGTCGGGACTAAACATGGGAAGATCAAAGTCCGGAAAACATCCATCATTGGAGAGAAAATAAAGATGTGAGAAGGTGTATTTTTACAAATTTTAAAATCAACACAAGACTGAGATTTTAGCCGTGACTGGAAAGTGAACATGAAATATGCAAAATAAATGGATGGCTATGTTCGAAGCTGCATAAAATCACCTCAGCAATGTCTTTTTTATGTAAATAATTTATTGGTAAAAATAATGGCCATATTTTGACTTTTTTTTTTTTTAATATTATTACAATTTGGTTCAGGTTTTTTGTGTTTTCTGATAAAAAAAAAACAACTAATGACTTTGGCCATTATTTTTAACAGGTGAAGAAATTGACAGTAAAGCAGACTTTGACTTTTTGACTTTGAACACACACACAAAGATTATCAGGCGACAGTTTAAAAAAAAAAAAAAAAAATTGTCAAAACAATAGGAGGAGAGAACAGGGATAAGGGACATGAAAACATAGGCTATGGTCATTTGAGCGGAAGGAAGAAAAAAAGTGAGATAGAAGTGACAAATTTGCCAGAACACTGTCAGCCCTCACAGCCAAGAATAAGTCAGCTCTGGATTGGAATCCACGCCACCATGCTGCAGGACATAACACCAGAACAAACAAGAACTTCTCATCCTTATCTCAGCTAAACCTTGGCTTTGCAAACTTCAGACAGTGACGTGGGCAAATGAGAACCAGATTTCTCTGTTTGCGTGTTATAAAATAGCTTTTGAAAAAAACATCATATTCTGAGATGCAATTTACCAATGAATTTTTTACCAATGACATCATCAGCATTTGGTGCTACTCTAAGAGCCTGATTCCAAACTCCCAAATCCCAGCAAGAAACTATTTTTAATCCATCAATGAATACCACTAATTATATTAAATACTTTCATGCAGCCCTGACTTTATGAATATTTCATAATAGTTAATAATACAAGGGGATCTCTTTTAAAGTAAACTTTATGCAACTAAATGGTTGACTACCAGCAGTAAGCAAGCCTTTGAAGACATCATCTACCAGTCTTAAAAGGGTTGTAAAACTACAGGAGTCCAGCTATTCGGGCCTGAACGCCACTGTACAGCTGTAAAACTCCACTGCCATCCTCACCATCGCTAATGAGGGACTTTTCGGCCAACCGACCTCAAAAGACATCTCCGCCGTTCAAAATCAATTCTCGGTTGCCTTATTAAAATTTGACATTCTGGATCCGTATCAACCACATAGTGGACTAAAAATAGTTGGATGACCACATAACAGCAGGTGAGTTTGTAATTGGACAAATATGAAAATAAACCATAGCAACTTGCATAATGCTATGCTACTAGCACCACGTCGACCTCTAACAGTCTTTTGTGCCTTTGTCTCCCTGATGACTCCAAACAGATTACGAGAAGCTCCAGAAGGCCTTTTGGATGCCTGGGACTGTCAGTAATGTTTTTCTCCAGTGCGCCACATTGTCCCAAGGCATGACTCATCGTGATTATCCCCAGCTCGCACAAGCATCCTCGGCGACTAGGTCCATCCCTTTCAAGCTCTATCTGCCTGGACATCTTTTATTCTCTTTTCTTTCTTCCGGCACACCTCTCTTCCTTCTCCCCGAGTCTTTCCCATCTGTCCTCCCATTTCACTGCTTTCTCCATCATCCTCTTATTTCATCCTTGCCTGCCGGCCAGTGAATTCCCATTTCTTTTTTTTTCTTTTATAGTGGCTCTCTTTGTCCTTTTTCTTTACACGCACACGACTAAAGTGAGAGATTGCACAGCACTTATCAGCTGTACCTTCTGTGATAAGACTAATTTCTGATGACATTTTGGTCTAGAGGCGACTGATAACGGTGCTATTGTTATGACGGACAGTTAACTTTGTTGATATGTTTAGCAGCAAAGACATTGTTGCCGTTTCGTGATAATGGTGTCACATTTCCGTTTTTTTTTTCCAGGAGCTATTGAAATATTCCGTGTTCTGTTTGTGTGTTTACAGCAACATATTAGATTTAAACAAGAATATATGGATATGTTACGAGTAGTAGTAGTTCTACATGATCAAGCAAGTCACTGTTTTTATGCAGAATGAGGAAAAAGAACATTTTCTCCTGTGTAATACTTGCAAAAGGAATGAAAAAGTGGAGCAGGAATAAATGTTTTTGTGTGACTCAAAGAGCAAAAATGTTCTCAGATGAAGGTGTAGTAAGGAAAGTTTTTCTCTAATAGGAAAAAGAAATGGTTTGAAACACACGCACATTCAAGCCCACGTGACAATGACATCAACGGTCCCTGAAGTGTCAGAGGGTTGAATCCAGCAGCGGGACGCCAGATATAGCTCATGAACCAGGCTGCCTGCACAGCGCATGTGTGAACATGTGATGCTTGTGCAAAAAAAAAAAAAAAAAGGCAGTGTGATGATTTCCTGGTTAAAATCATAATTGTGGGTGCCCGAGAATGAACAAAAACGGGAGCAATACAAGATAAAATTTAGTGCAGTATATGCAATACTGGGATACAAAAATAGCTTGACTTCTTTGGTTGCAAAAGAGGCCCTGCAAAAGTGTAGGATGTAAAAATCGAAATGTGAGAGAGTGATTAAGCACAGGAGAGGAAGCGAGACTGAATGTGGGAAGGCTTTGATGCACATGATGCCCCCCCCCCCCCCCCCCCTAGCAAGGTGGAAATGTCAGGTGTGTGTGTGGGTAGGTGCATGTTTGCTGAGAATTTAATGCGGATCTATTCTTTTTGTTTTATGACAAACATAAAGCTATTTCTGTTGGATTGCTCGGGGAGAAAAACAATCGGAAGCGGCCCTGCACACTAAACGGCAACACACTCTTCTGCCATTTAAATGGCATTAAATATTAAGATTGATTTTTTTTTTTTTAACCGTGCAGTACCACTAATGAGTATTTAACAAAGAAAGTACGGGCTCTGTCGTTTTATGATTTTTATGCTGGTGACTGGCAGCCAATGAAGTAAGCTGTGTTCACACCCACAACGGCGCAAAATGCCTATTTTTAAATCTGCATGCATACACATTAAACCATGCAGCTATTTTTTTTTTAAGGTTTTGAAATCTAATCTGATTTAACAGACAGACATTCATTGTGATCCTGAGTTTGAATCGTTCATTGAAGTTTTATTCGAAATTATAATTGGGCTGGAGCACATTTCCATGACAATATGCAGCATTGTTAAGGAAGTGGACTTTCACTGATCTTTAGTTGATTTAAAATAACACACTGAAGTCCTTGAAGCCAAGCACCCAACTTTTTTCGCTCACTCCGGCTTGTCAACTTGCTAAATGCCCCTTTGTACGTGGCCTATTCACACACCCTAAGCAGTGGAACGCTTTGGGCTATTGCTGAAGAAGTGTGTGTGAATGTGTGTGTGGTCGAGTTACATTGAGAACAACAGCCTGATTGTAGTTCTATCTGTTGCAACTGTCTACCCCGTCTCTAGTAATTCAAGTCTTTTTATGTGATTCTCTGTAAATCATGATTTAACGCCGGACAATGTTCTATTTGTTTGTAATGTTTTGACTGCCTATGTATGAGGCATGTAATAGCTTTTAAGTTAATAAAGTAGGTCACCCAGCAGACTTACTAGAAGGAATAAGCGATGAAATAGTTTTCAAAACAACAGATAAAGATTGTCAATGAGTTTAAAAGTAGTGCAGAAAAAATGATTTTTCAAATATTGTAAATATTTGATTTTTTACCTTAGCACTGATTATGACTCTATGATAACTAAAAACATAGCTCCTTGATAAATCACATGAGCTTCTTTGGTTACACAACCATAATTATTCATGACATCATATTATAATAAATCAGTGAGTCAAACCAGACGGGATGAAAGATGAGAGGTGACAAAGGCAAAGAGGATAGGAGCGACATACTAAGGGATCAGGGAGGAGGATAAAAAGGATGGCTGATATGGAGACACAGATGAAAAGGATAGCAGGAAGTCCAGAAGGTTGGATTGATGGAATGAGATGTGAAGGAATAGAAGAGGAGGTGGTGCTCCAGACAGACAGACAGACAGACTATAAAATATATTATACATTTGAACATATTCTAAGAGACTGTAGCCAGCGGACCTGAAGATCTGATGTACTAATCCGTGTTGTCAGATTATCATGTAATCTCCCCTACCGAAACACATCTGAAGGCCAAAGTCTGTGACTCCATCCCACCATGCTGAGTTGGAATATCTCATCAAACAATGTCAATCTCACATTTACAATAGCACCAAGTGGCAGCTGAAGTCATGTGACTTACATGGGTTCTTTCTTAGAAGGCAATATTTGGATTCAGCCCAAAACCTGCAGTCGTGGTAGTAACCGACACAGAGCTGTACTTGTGTTGGCACACACACACACACATACACACACTTGAGGTGGGTGTGGTTAGCAGGGCTCATTTGCAGGACAACCCAAAAGCATGAAAGAGACTCTTGAGAAATGTTTTCATTTGGAGCAAAATGGCATATGTTTCCTTTAAAGAGGGCCATATGGAAAATTGACTTTTTATTGCTTGTCGACACAAAGTTGGGTCTCTGAAGTGCTGAATTGTACAAGTGCATACATTTTTGCTTATATGGTTATTTCAGTTTTTTTTTTCCCAAAAAATTCATTTTACATGACTCTTATTCAAGACACAAAATCAATCACAGTTCACATTGGGCTAAAAAAGTTACTCAATCGATTTTAAACCACGTTTCAGATCACATCATTCAAACTGAACGAGTAAAGTCCTTCGACGAATCCAATTTTTGATCCAACAAATCATTAAAGGGAGAAATTGCTATTTGTAAGCATTTTCACACTCAAACCAATAAACACCTTTCCCCTCGCAGACACCTGGTACTCTCTGCAACTGAATAAATCAACGCCTTTCACTGCTATAAGAGGAACAATGATGAAAAAAACGTGCAGAAAGGTAAGGTATGAAATTTGGCATGTACTCCTAACATCCGCATGCACATCCGAGCCCAAAACACATGTTCTGCATGTGTTGCACAGCTGTAAACAACATCAGCCAGAACATCAACAATGATGCTCATTGGCTCGGCTAATCCTGTACGTTGGCGCCATTGGCCAATTAGCTTCAAACGACAAGACTAGCCTCAAGTAATACACACCTACTGCAGTGATCAAAGCGAATGTGTTAACCCAAGGCGGCTGTTGGTAGCATATATGAAATATACTGCACGCACTTGAAACAAGCTAATGCTCCCTTATCTTGGCTAAATGTCAGCTTTAAGTGGCGATCGTGAAATCCTCAAAGAAGAGAATATTCACACTGTTGTGCTGCACGCATGCACGTGGACAGTAAGCCAGTCGAAAAAAAAAAATTCTCCTTTCTGGAACTCAAGATTACATTCACATTGCTCATCTGGATCATGGAAGGAAGCCACTGCCAGACCAGATGATTATTTTGGAAGGTAAAATTAAACCTAGGGGGGAAAAAAAAGAACTCATCCTTCCCTTGTAGCTTTTTTTGTTTTGCCTTCATGATGGCTTAATAAAATTGCTCAAAATATTGCCCGCACAATTTGATGAGCCACCATGGAACGTGTTTTACGTCCCGTCATATTTCCAATTTCATCACCTCTCCTGTGCTTTCTTTCTCCTTGAACTTGCCAATGACCCATTAAACTAGAATGTTATTTTTGGTACAGTGCATTGTGCAGATAAGTAGACAGAGAAGCTCGCAGTGTGCACAGTCGTTGAGTAATAGAAGAACAGAGCGGTGTCAAAGATGCCATTTAGCTATGCCATCTGTTCCCATCAGCTTGTTCCACCTTTCATCCATTTCGAAATTTACCTTGCCATCACTTACAGTCCCTTCAATAAAAACATTCATTTAGGCACTGACTCATTATTCTTTTTACTATTTCTTCTCCTGACATTTCTTATTTTCATTAAAGCAAATTTATTACCCAAAAAAAAAAAAACTTCTCCATCTTTCTCCCCATCTGTTATGTAATTCAATCACTTTGGGCAGTCTGCAGCAGCAGGAGTGACTGATGATGTTTTGGAGCTAAATATATGGAACTCAGACATGTGCAAAAAAAAAAAAAAATATTTCTATGATCAATAGAACTGCCAGGAAGGGGGGGAAAACAAACAAACATTTGTTTAAATGATTTGTATCAAGTCATTATAATCAACCTTACTTTCAAATCGGTGGGGAAAAGCAGCAGGCTAAAAAAAAAACCTAATAATAAAATAAAAAAAAGCAGCGGGCTACTTCCTGTTTGGTAGCTTAGCAACCACTAAATATGGGGACGCTTGCACTGGGCCATGTTTGATGAATCCTACCATTATAAGCTTGAGATAAGACCGGAAGACAAACAAATCAAATCGTGGAACAACTTGTTCATGCAGGTATTCCTCTGACCTCATCTGGGCACTTGCTAAACCAAGTCCACATCATTAAGTGCTCTCTTATGATCAGAGTTCCATTTATGTATATTTTTTAACAAGAGCAATCCATCTCAATCTGGCCTCTGACTGTCAGCATCTGAATTCAATATATATATATTAAGATAAATGAGATGGTGTCTACCATCCTTCACCGATCGGAAGAACAGAAAAAAAAAAAAGCTGGCCTTTGAGTTACTACCTCAATTTTCCTCTCTCGAATACAAATAAACATCTCGTGCGATTGGTTTCCAGCCGTAATATTTGACGGCGATGACCACTAAAGGACAAAGCGTGGTTCGAGATGACATCCACAAAGCTGCAGTTTGATCATATTTCTCTCCCCGAGGCTCGTAGCAGCCGCCCGCCCGCCAGAGCCCAGTTAACACTGCGCTGACTCCCTTTGACAGCATGTGAATCTTTCCACTCTGCCTGCCTGCCTGCTCCTTTGTGAATGTGCAGTGGCGTGGATGCAATCATCTGCTCCCCTCCTCTGCCAGCTTCGCATATCAACACACAAAGATGGGCGAGAGAGAGAGAAAGAAGCTATCAAGGGGCTTCCGTGTGCATGCATGTTCTCCACGCACGTTCACAGGAAGTAACAAAGGTCGAGCCGCCGCCGCCGCCGCCGCCGCCGCCACCTCTAGCGCACAAACATTGAAAGAGAACATCAACAAACACTGACCTCACATCACACGCATGCATATGGCCACGACCTCGTGTGGTGCAGAGGGCAGGCTGAGTGGCAGCAAACTGATGATGGCTCTCCAGATGGTGCCAGGTGTGTGCGTAAGCGTGGATGGAGACACTATGTCTGGCCTGTGTAGGAGCAAATGACTTGCAGCAGAACCTCTGCTCACACACGACTGTAGCCTCCATATGCAATAGATACGATTCTGCGCCGCACAAGTGCAGCTGCCGTGTGAGTTTCATGTTTAATGCCTGATGACAAACTGGTTAGTGTTAACGTTGCACTGATGTTAAACTGCCTGGCTTGTTTGTCTGAGACTCACAGCTCCATGGTCATTACATTTTGCCCACTTTGCTTCCTGTCGTTTTTGCCCAGAAGACTCTTATACTCATAGACCTAAACCGGAAAATGGTAAAAAATGATATAAAGTGGGAGCTTCTTAACAAAAGTTTAGGTCCAGATTACGAATATACTGTCGATACCCTGGGCTTGAACTTGTTGCACTATAATGTAATGTTTTAAATTTCTTCATTTTTTTTTACTGTAAAAATGTTACTGTCCTTAAAATTTGATGTAAAATATTATTTATAATTTAAAAAAAAAACTAAAAAATGGATTTTTAAACCAATAAAATGAAATTGGATCATTTCCAGTAGCACACCTGGTGATCACTCATTGCACACTGCTGATTGGGAATCACTGATCTACATGATATGCTCTCTCTCGCTTTCTCTGTTGCCCACACATTAGAGTGGGATGTGGACGTGGAATATTCCTGGATGCTTAAGTGCTCTAGCGCCTGCAGAAAATAATCAACATGGAGCAGGGTCATACAGGAAGGAGAGTCTATTGTTTCCATCTCCATTCCTTGATACACAACAAATCAGTAGTCAAAAGCCTGAAGCTGTCATTTGCAAGACAAGGGTCAAAGCAATCCCATGCACCCCCACCCACCCCATTTCTGCTGCATTACATTCACACTCAAGCTCTCGATGCTCAACATCTGATGCATACAATCCAATAGCCATTGAGGCACACCCGCAATATCCTTTTTATTCCAGCCTCTAAGAGTGAAATGATTGTACATGAATTCAAACTAAAATGTGATTCCTTACTTGCTTTCCCTGGCCTTTGCAGCAGCTTCTGCACGGTGAGCAGGTCTTCGGTCTTCACCGCCTGCAGCAACTCCTGGTCCTTCCCCATCTTCCACTCTGAGACGTGCTACTCCCGCAACATCCTCCGAGAGAGGGGCGCTTCAGTCCGGCCTTCCCACGCGGAGAGTGCGCCACAACCAGCCTCCCTCCCTCCCTCCTCCTCCTCCCCCTTTCTTGGTCCCCGGCTAGACGAGACCCCTGGAGCTTTGGTGTATGATGGTATGAGACAGGGCAGAATAAGAATAAGGGGGGGGAAAGGGAGGGGTGCGATGCGTTGCGATGGAGGGATGCTATCGTACTCCCACCCCCCTCCTCCTTGGCTAGGTGCAGCTCCGAGAGATGCGTGCGCTACTAGGAGCAGCTGCCTTCGCGAGGTGGAAGATCCAAGGCTCCCTCCCCAGAAAAGGAGACGAGCGGTTGTCCGACTGCAAAACCAGCGGTGGCCTTCGTTGTTATTTGTATATCGCAATTGACTGCAAAGCAGCGTTTGACGCGTGGAAACTGCAATGAAACTGGTCCGTGTCAAGCGACGCGCTGCTCTCGTGCTCTGCGTGGAAAATACCATCCACGGTTGCTGCAGCTGCAGCCATCGTTCCGCGTGCGCTCTCGGATTTGGTAATGTTTTCCCCGCGCGTGGGGGCAGGAGTAGTGAGAGAAAAGAGAGAGAGAGGGACTGACTGACTGTGTGAGGGCTGTGTATGGGGAGGGGAACATTGGGGAAAGGTGGTGGAGGTGGTGTGGGGAGTCCACGCACCCCACAGCTGGGCCAGCTCGTGGCGCTGCTGTGCTCGTGAGTAGTGCTGCAACAAGGGGGTGGAGCAGTCGCAAAATGGGTTTTCCTACTGACTTTATTTCATGGCTTCTATTTTCTTCATACTCTGCACCAAGTGAACGCTAAGCAGTTTTCGTTTTCAGTGCAGAAACACCACGCACAAGTCAAGATGTTTTGTTTTCATTTAGTTTAAACCCAGAGGAGGTAGTAACGCGCTACATATACTCCGTTACATCAAGTAGTGTTGATGTAACATACTTTTGACTTGTGCGTGCGTGCGTTCAAATAGTGGGCAGTAAGCAGTGCATGGCTACTGTTGTCTACCTCCCCCGCATCGAGCAAGTTATGTAAGAAAAAAAAAAAGAAGTAGCAATTGGTACGCTTGCAAAGAGCGCATCGATACAATTCTCCCTGTTAATGTAATTCACAATCACGGTGCTTTATCCATTTTACTCATTATTATCAGCTTTAGAAAATGGCAGCTTAATTCTAAAGGCTGTGCTGCACTACATGAATTGCACAAGCAAGTGTAGTAGCTTAGACACACAATTCATGATTCTGTTTATTGGTCAAGCGCCCCTACCAATACCAAATCCTGGAGATGACATGATCTTGTCATTACAATAAATGGATGGATTGGATGTTTACACATTACGCGCATCAATAGGGGCCAACGCGCGATGATATAGTAATTAAACTATTCATATTTAATCTATGGGTGGTTTAATACACGTTTTCTCCAACGTTAACGTTTATAAACGTCAGAAAAGAATGCGTGGATATTTCTTGTAGTATACTGCCCTCAAGCGGCCATTTATGCAACATGCACCTTTCGACCAACTAAAGAGGTTTAAAATATGATTTATGACAACTTAAATCAACGATAGGCAGCTAGTTAGTCATCGTTGCCTATTTTAGCTTTTCAAAAAGGTCATAGCTTGCAGACACATTTAGTACGTAGCAGGTCAATAAATAATTGAAATCTATATTAGTTACAAGGATGGTTATTATTTGTATCATATTGCAAGGATAATAACTATTATTATATTTCGAATAAAAATGCAATACAATTTGTTTTATATTTCAGTCGGATGCCGGAGAGTGACTCTTTTGTTTACGAGTTTACCTGAATGCATCCTCAGCACTTGTTCATGCTCTCAAACTGCTCATCGTTCGCACAAACATATGGAATAAGGAGGAGGCAGGTTGAAAAGGGCTGGAGGGGCTTGAACAATCAAACCCCGTTGGACACAAAAAGACTAAACGAAGCCGACTCAAACTGGTAAGAAGTTAAATTGTGCTTTGTTTCATGTTCACAGTTACTACAATGATACATGCGCGACAAATGGAAATCCGATGGTGCATTCAGGATCTTTGATGCCTTCATTATTTCTAGCGCTTGTTTGGCCTTAGTCAATATTGTTGCTTGACTCTAAGTTTGATTTACAATCATTCGACTTAAGTCTTTAAAACAAATTTGACCTACATAGCTTAATCCGCATTACCTAAGGGAGTAAACGTATAATGTAAACGGTAAAAGGCGGTTGCTATGCAGCTAGCTTAGTGTCACCGAGAAGCTAATGTCGTGCGTGTGATAATGAATTAAGATGAGTAATTTTAGTGCACGAGACAAGCACAAGACCTAACCAGATCTGCAGGACAACCCGATCGTTAGCATTGCAGTTTCTTTGTCTTTCACTGTCGTGTATTATATTTAGTGTGTGCATGTGCGGTTTTATAAATAGAATGAGCCTCGTGTACTGGAAAGCAGTCAAGCCCAACCGCGATAACATTCTTTATCGTGTTATCACCAGTCTACTGTTACTTTTGGCATGCTTGGCTCGCGTGGTTCCATATATACTAAACAGCCGAAGGGTGTATTTTTTTTCCAAAGCAGTTTTGTTACCTACAGCACTGCACAGTCGTCTGATAAAATATTCTTGCATATTTCTGACCTGTTATTATTCGTTGTACCTTGTTCGTAACCAATTAAAACACTTAAGACCAATATTTATAACAAATTGCAATTTTATTGCTGTTGTTCAAGATTTGGTGAAAGATAACTACTTTTAATGAAGTCTTAAAGAGCCTTCTTAACTTTATTTATATCCATTATAAAGTGAAGTCACCGATTTGTTTCTAAATACAGTTTGCATTGTTGGATTTAATTGCTGAAAACGTGAAAAGACTGACAATTGTGTGGTTCTATACTTATTAACTGTTTGTAACCATTTCTTTGTTTCTGACCTTTGGGGGCGTGGCTAAAACAGTGCTGCACTTGCATGTCCAGCACGAGTCACCCACTCCCCCACTTAAAAAGCCATATATTAATTCCAGATTGTTTTTACACATAGCAAACATTGGCATTTCTGCAGGGTTCCTAAAGTGTGGCAAAAAGTTGCAAACTGAACCCAATTTAACACGACTTTGACTGGTTAACTCAGAATCCCCAGTATGAGGGTGTGCACATTTTTGAAATCATATTGGCTCGGGCTTTGTTGTTTTTTTAAACTCCTTATAATACTAGAGCGAGTAGGCGTTACGGCATAATTAAATATTGGTACTCTGTATTGAAGAGTACTGAAATGTCTATCCAAAGAAAGTAATTTTGGTACAGCGAACCGTGTCAATAAAGTTTGTAACGCAGCCCTCCAGGTTGTTGACTGTTTGATCAGAGCTGCAGCATTCGTTTGTCTAACATCAACATTTGACTCCACCCTCTGTCACGTCACGTAGGAAGGGCTCAGCGCAGCGTGGGTGCCCAAGGATCCTCTTCCTGAGTGTGTGGAGAGTAGCGGCCAAACCCCAAGCGACATGAACCACACCAAGGGCGGCCTGGTTATCTTCACCGCCAACTCGCACCCGTCCAGCCGCGAGTTGGGGAAGAGGATTGCAGAGTGAGTACAGGACCATTTTCACACACTGCTGCCAATCTTCAAGATCCCAAATGAACATTTCTTTGAAGCTTCTTGAAACTATTTCTATCCACACTCGCTATAATAAACTTGACTCCGAAGGACGCCGCAGTCTGTGAATGTTTATAAAACAATTCTGTTGAGGCATTGATATGATGTACGGTACTTATTTTGTGTTGACACACAAAATGAATATTCTGCAGGCTCGCTCGACAAGTTTTCCCGAAGAGGAACAGCTTGAAATTACATTCATATAGCTAAATTTTGAGGTAGATCAAATTTGTCTTTCTTGGATGGGTGGATCCTTCTTTGAAATGAGACAAAGAAATAGCAAAAAACTGTAAGAAAGATTTTAACATTGCTTGCTTGGAATACAAATCACACTGCGTGCATTTATTATTAATCATTTATTATTTTATTTTCTACCTCGTCTGTACTTCTTCTCTTTCAGGCGATTAGGTGTGGAGCTTGGCAAGGTGCAGGTGTACCAGGAAGCCAACCGAGGTAACCTGATGTTCCTCCTCACATTTCCAGACCTATTAAACACACTGACATTATTACGATGACACTTTGGCGGTTGTTTTTAAATCAACTTCAAATTGATTTTATGCAAGTGCTCTATTAATTGTGGAATAAGAAGTTCATCAAAAAGGACTGCAATGTTCTCCATGTGACTCTGGGAATGTTTTTGTCCTAAACTTGATGGCGCATCTGCATTTTCACACGGTTTGTGTGGGAGGCGGCGCCGACTCATTTTTCGAGACCTCGCTGTTATCTTCTTCCCATGTCCACTTTTGTTCGCATAGAAACACGTGTGCAAATCCAGGAGTCCGTGCGAGGGAAGGATGTCTTTGTGATTCAGACCGTGTCCAAGTAAGGAGGAACTCTTTGCTTACTTTCATCATTCTTTCTCAATTTTAACGTCATTTTTGCCTGCTCCATCCTCGTCTGTCTTTTGACCAGAGACGTGAACACGACCATTATGGAGATGCTGATCTTGGTGTACGCGTGCAGGACGTCTTGTGCCAAAAGCATCACGGGCGTCCTCCCCTACTTCCCTTACAGTAAACAATGTAAAATGAGAAAGAGGGGCTCCATCGTCTCCAAGCTTATTGCCTCCATGATGTGTAAAGCAGGTGAGGAAGAACTTCACAGTCGGGGATTGTCCAAGTAACGGCAAAGGATTTTTACACTGTCAAAAAATGGCAGAACTTGAATTGCATTCCAACCATTATTACTGGTGATGTGGGTTTAGGTCTTACACACCTGATCACCATGGACCTCCACCAGAAGGAGATTCAAGGCTTTTTTAACATCCCAGTAGACAACCTGAGAGCCTCACCTTTCTTGTTGCAGTATATCCAAGAAGAGGTAAAATGCGCCAAATAGTTTGGCTTGAAAATACTTTCAAAATAATTCTCATTTTTGTCTTCCTCATATACTTTGGCCCTCTAGATCCCCGACTACAGGAACGCCGTGATTGTGGCTAAATCACCAGCTTCTGCCAAAAGGTTGGTTCCTCTTTTCTGAACCGCACACAGAAAACACTGCTCTTTTGTGCTGTTTGTCCTCAGGGTCAGGGGTCACACTAAGGAGTGGTCACTTATCCAGTCAATTGCAGGACATTTTCATTTAATTTGAAGATGTGCAAACAAGTATCATTTTGGCTGTCTCTGTGGATTTACTTTTATTTAAAATGGTAACACAAACATATTGACATTTTGACTTGACTGTTCACCAAACGTACTCAACTGCGAAGGACAAACAAACTAGTCAAATAGTGTCGTTATTACAATTGTTTGCAGAAACCTAACCAAACTTGCTGCTCCGTCATTTTAATCTCTAAATTGGCAATATCCAACATTTCAAGTTCTTAACTTCCTTCTTTTTCTACTGCCCCACTTTTGCGCAACCATCAAATTCAACGTGTTTTTGTACATTTCGCTGGCCAACTGGAAATTTGCAGGCTTAATTGAAAGGAGACTTTTGTCTCTTCCCGGCACGCAGGGCCCAGTCGTTCGCCGAGCGCCTGCGCCTCGGGATCGCCGTGATCCACGGCGAGGCTCAGGATGCGGAGTCCGACCAGGTTGATGGGCGACACTCGCCACCCACCGTCAAGACCACTGGAGCCATACATCCAAGCATGGAGATACCATGTAACAACCCCAAATATATTCATACTCCTCCTTATAATAGCATGCAGCCCCTTTTCACACTGCACTTAGCAGAACGCCGCACACAAACGAATGAATAACGGCAATAACTGAGTGTGCCTTCTTTTGTCATGTGACAATAGACGAGTTCTTAGCACCCTGTTTTCAACCTCAAACTTTGGACCCCCGTATGACAGATAAACAAATCAGTGTAGATTAGAGAGGGGCAAAATATTGTGCTCAAGGGCCACATTTCATTTTTAAAACCGACAATAAGCATACATGCATTTTAATAAACCAATTTTAGGAATAAATGTAAATGAAAGAATAAAGCCTGCTACTCTGCAGTTAACTAAATAAAGCCCCCTTCCTAGCTACTATTTAAGGGAATCGGTACAATTGAAGTCCCCCCTTCTTTCCTTATTACTTCCAGTGTTGATTCCCAAGGAGAAGCCCCCCATCACTGTGGTCGGAGACGTAGGCGGCCGCATCGCCATCATAGTGGTACGAAAGGAATACATCATTCTTGGGATGATGTAACCGGGAAAAGGCAGTCTTACACCCCCCTGCTCTCCCCACAGGATGACATCATCGACGACGTCGACAGCTTTGTCGCGGCGGCAGAGACGCTGAAGGAACGAGGAGCCTACAAGATCTTCATCATGGCAACGCACGGCATCCTCTCCTGCGACGCGCCCAGATTCATCGAGGAGTCGGCCATCGACGTGGTGCGTCCCTTGGCGTTCACCACCCTTCTGACCTCATTTTCACTCCCTCTCATTTGTTCACCCCCAAAAGGTTGTGGTGACCAACACCATCCCTCACGAACTCCAGAAGCTCCAGTGTCCCAAGATCAAGACGGTGGACATCAGTATGATCCTGTCGGAGGCCATCCGACGCATCCACAACGGAGAGTCCATGTCCTACCTTTTCCGTAACATCGGTGTGGATGACTGAAGGTTCTACACATGCCATTTGCCTTGTCAGACCTCAAAGCGTGCACTGTATATACAAGCATAATACAAACACGCCCATACGTTCATGTCCTCCATGTATTTTTTTTTTTTAAAGATCTCCAGAGTAGTCCATATGACTGATAGCCCTGTTCATGAAGTAATGCTTTTCTTCCCGTGTCTGAACACGCACTGACTGATTCCATGTCCACTACTGTCCTTCTAGTCTCAAGTAAAATTATTTTATTAGTCTCACTCCTGTATCTCCAAAACCATGCCAATTGTTCGCATTGTTTTCTTCCTCCACATTGTTTGTAGTATTTATAGTTCCCCGCAAAGCAGCGGATTATTATTAGCTTTATATTTTTAACCGAGCAAGCTTGTCAAAATTTTAAATCCTCAGTGTTTCAAGGCTAATAGCGATATTAGCATGTAGGTTTTTTTGGGGGTTGTTTTGTTTAATAAGATCCACTCAAAGATTCAGTTAGGTGGTCCGCCTCATATTTCTAGCAAAGGGGTTGTTTTCAGGATAATTATCAGTGAATGTCCTTAAAGAAAGATTGTACCCCAATGCACACTCGCAACACACACTAATACAAACACAGTCCTAAATCAGGTCATTCAAGACACATCTTGTTACAAACTAGGTTTTCCACTAGTTTTGCTTTGCAGGCGGAGACGCGTCATGCTGCTTTGAATTTGAAGACCTTTGGTCAGTTTTTGTTTTTAGCTGATACATGCTATTGATGACTCCTTCCAGCTAGATGCATTGACAATTAAGTTTGCTGTAGCAATAGTTACACATGGGGTCAAATCTAATTTGCTAAATATAAACTGGAAATACTTGTTTGTAATGTGTTCCAGAAGTACTACTACAAAAGTGTATGTATTTAACACTGTGCCATTATCGACTCAATACCTCCATGTGTTTGATTATCTTCAACGCCACAAAGCTGTTCAAAGTTCTGGATTGACATGGAAGTCAACGTGTCTCTCGTCACATATCAATTGATCCTCCACCCAAGTCAATATTAGCTTTTCATTGATAGTCTAATGAAAAGTAATTGATTCAACGGCATCATTACGTTTGTCCTTCATTTCCAGTAAAGAAACACAAAGCTAGGAAGCTATCACTGTTTTTCTAGCAAATCAATTGACTGAAGCTGGTCTTTGTCACGTTGCCAGTTGTGGTCCAAAAATGTTTTGTATTTATTTTCTGCACTAACTGAATAAACAAGAAATAAAGACTCCCCTGTGCAGTTCACCTTTGTCATGATCAAATGTACTCTGCTCATAACACAATATAAACCTTTGCTCGATTCAAATGGGGGAAAAAAATCAAATCAATTTCTTCTGTCGTTCAACAGGTTTATTGAAATGCTGACAAACAGGTGTTGGTTCAGACAAACATGGTGACATCCACGACAGAACAGACCCCAGGCAAGAGAGGTAAAGATTGTCCCACTCACACTGTTTGGCACTAACTTGTAACTACTATTCAAAACTATATGGCACATCTCATATTTCATCACTTTGTTCTAAGCCAAATACATGAAAAAAAACAAATAAAATTTTAGGATCTGGGTAAAGAAGCATCACGATACAACATCGCAACATATATCGAAAACATTTTCATCTGCACTACTGGACCAATGCAACTGCGGATATGTCAATAGTAGTGATTGAAGGACAAGTTTTCCAGTTTTATTTCCGCCCTGAGTATTGACACATATGAACCAAATACCTTTTGGACTGCGGGGTTCAACTTGAGATACTATCAACGAACGTCCTTAAGCAAGGCACTTCACACATTCAGCTGCTCCGACAGATCCATTCAGTGAGTGAAATACTGTACGTAATGAGATGGGTAAACCTTTGAATGCAATTTGGAGGAAGACAATCGAATTTGATCCATACATAGATGTAAACACGCCTTGTTTTGATTCTCATGAGCAGACAGGAGAATTGTGAAAGTATCTATATGGAAAATGGTTGGGCATTTATTCATTATCCCTGATATCCAGCTTAAGTTTTTTTTTTTTTTTTATGGGAACAAAGAGCGCGTAGCAGTACATGGAGCTTAATGTTGGATTATAGGATATTGAATGAAATGCTCAAATGACTTTCCATACATTAAAGCTATGCAGAAACTTGAAAGGCAAAAGGAGCTAACAAGGCAAATCAATGACAAACCTCACCAAATAGAACTGAAAATCCAGTCTAGAAGCATAAGTGCATCATTTTAAAAATAAAATAATAATAATAACAGATTGATGATGTTACCAGTGCAGGATATCACCATTCGTACAGGAAATACTTTTTGTCTGTGCACAGCGCGGGCGAGCATGAGGCTCCAGCTGTGCTTCAATTAAACATGCATTCCAAAATACAAGATCAACTGAAAAAATGGAAGCCATCTGCCATCTGGGGCAGAACATGAGCTTGCGTAAACTGATGATCCCAGCACTGTTGGAACAGTGGATAGTAAGAAAGTCGTTCATCAATGGGCTAAGTGTTCAGTCACAATACTGCAAACAACACTGCTAATCCACTTTTGTAGTAGTCTGAGCATTTGAAAACAAAAGGAATGTCTCAACACCGTCAACTTATTTTCACTCAAGCCCCACTTTCTGCAAATGACTCCAAGTCTGATGACTTGACCTAAAACACTAAAAAAAAAAAAAAAAACACTGACCTAAGTCAGCAAGAATGGGCGCCAGCTCACACAAATGGATGGATGGAGTTATTCAATGGTCTCTGGTAAAATCTAAAAGCACTTTCTAACATCAACTACTCATATAAACTTTAAATTCTGGCTTGTGGTTCATGGGTTTATATTATTATTTTTTAAATAATACAGTCAACTGCACCTGTCCTGTATTTAAACCGAAGCTCATTCCCAAAAATGATCATCTTTTGCTATCCACACCACTATTTTAATGAATACTAGGGATGTCCCGATCAGCATTTTAGGCCTCTGACCCCGATCCGATATTTTGCCTTTAGTATTGAAATTTATACAACTGAAATATATTTTGAGCAAGTAATTCAACTTTTTATAGCACTACAATTTCATCAATAAGCATTACAATAAATTCGACCAACCTTTCTGTGATCTTCTTGGCCCTCTTATTGGAATATTGGGCTAACGTCCAGAGTTTGCTGCTTTGCTTTAGCAACTTTTCCATCTGCTTGCTTTGCTTTAGCAACTTTTCCATCTGCAGTTTTGCAAAACGCTCCATACACATTGTCATGATTTGTCCTCAGATGACGAATCAAGTTTGTGGTGCTGCTACCTGCTCTTGAAATTGCCACGTTGCAAACATTGCAAGTACTTTTAGGACAGTCGTCACTATTTCCACAGTTTTGACATGTTCGCTTTGCACCGCCAAGGAAGTTTGAATTGCCCAGCTACCGTCAACCGGTACTTTACGGCAGTTGTCGTAAAGATCGGCACGACTAGCTAGCTAATGTAGCTATGCTACGATCACCGGAAATCAGGAAGAGATCGGGACATCCCTAAATAATACAAATTAATAATACTATCATCCGTGTCTCTTGAGCAGATATGACTCCGTAAACTACATTTGAAAGTCATCCCAAGTAAGTCCAGCATGTCGAACTTTGAGTTAGAAAAATGTGAGCTAAATACTGCCACAGCCAATTCAGTTTTGCTCTCCGATTTAAATGCAAATACACACGATTCGGCGACCCTAGTCTGCACACACACGAGTCTCCACCATAAGTCGGTGCTTAAGTTAACTTTTAAATAGACGTTGAGAATATTTACAAAACAGGATGTCACCACGCTTTCATACCCGAAATGCAAATGTCTACCTGATTCCTTCGCGTATGGAGAAATAGATTGAAGAATTCAAATTGTGATAGGCTTGTTGGCATCTTTGTCTTTTCTTTCAATGCTAACCAATGGGGCAGAATTTGGGTTCATCTGGGTACTTCTCATCACTTGCATCTTCCTGTAGTTCCAGTGCGGGGAGTGGAGAAGCAGCACAGCAAGAATCCTCCTCCGTCCTCGGTCACTCTGTAAAGCACTTTGTGACGAGCCTGTTTCCTCAACATCCTCCCCGTAGGACACTTTTTCACGCCAGGGAGGAGAAAATAAATCTACATATAAATCGAACACAGGGAGGCTGAGTATGGTTTCCTTGTTGATTGCTGAGAGAGTTTCCAGGAAGACGCACAAGGGTGATTGTGGTTGTCACACAAAATGCATTCTGGGATTGCTGATAGGCCATAAATTCCAAAACAGAGGTCGCTCTTTTCGCTCTGACGTCCTCCTTTTTCTTCTTCAGGTTCCGTCTGCTTGCCGCCGCTGTGAGTGATCGTCTGAACTACAGTGCGTCCGTGTGAAGGCAGAGTGCCGCGTCCTCCCTTTATGGACAGGAAGCGGAGCTGCGAGCGAGCAGGCTAGGTGGGGTTTGGGGGCTTGAGAGCATCCACTTGGATCTCCAGGTCTGCAATCTGTGGAAACAAAATCATGTGAGTTGAACCTCTAAAAGTCAAACAACCCACAGATTGCCAGTTAATGTGACTTGATGTGAGTGGCAACAGCCAACCAGAAATGAATGAATGAATTTATACCAGAGACATGATTGCTGCATGTCTTCAAAGTGTCATTAATCTAAATATTTTTAAAAAATCAATTAATTTTCTTCACCTTTTCCTGCAGGTTGTCCGCCTCCTCTTTATGTGACGCCTCACTGTCTTCCTCCACTTGACGGTGAGCCGCCTCCTTTTTCAGGTACTCAATCTCCCTACGCACAAGGCACGCACAAAGAAGACACATGCATCAACGAGATATTCTCTTGGCATTTGGTAAGCATGTCTGTTTTGTGTTTACTCCCGTACTTCTGCTGATACTCTTTGATCATTCGCTTGGCTTTGCTGTACTTCCGCTCTAAGGTTTGGTACTGAGCCTGGGTTTCCTTCAAGTGTTCATCCACTGCCTAAAAAAAATAAACACACACTTTGGAAATCAGAAACAGCTGACAGCGGAGGGGGGGTAGCAAAACTATAACCAATATTTAAAAAAAAAACAACACACAACTAGACTTTGGTTCTGAGCTCTTTTATTACCATTTATATTAACTGTCTATTTAATTTGTCACCAATTTTCCTCCAAACTATTTTTATATTTTTTCGAATATATTTTGTATTATTTTATTTGTTTCTAAGGGTCGTATCATTTTTTTTGTTTGTTTCAAATAATTCTATTGAACCATATCCCAAAAGCAATGTCTGGTTCTAATTGGCTACTTTTCATTATTATTACTATTTTTTATTTATAGCTACTTTTGTCAGATTCAATTTATTTATATGACCACTGCGGGGAATTTTCTTTCATTAAGAAGGCCACAAAGAATTTTAATGATTGAATTACCTTACACAGCGACTGGGCTTCCATCCAGTAACCCTCCAGTTTCTCCATCCTCTCTTTACTGTCCCGGATGCTTTGTTCCAGCTGAGCACGCTCCATTCGCCAACGCAATTTATCCTGCTCTGCGTGAGCCAACTGCGGGGGAAGTTGATCAAAAGCTGAGCCAGCAAATGAAGCTACGTGTATTGGTGGACATGACTGCAGTGCAACAATATGCAACATGGTGACTTTTTTTAATATTAAGAATTTGGATCAGCTCTCACCTTCCTCTTCAGCAACTGGATCTCAGCTTGGGTTACTGCGTGTTTGATTTGAAGCTGCAAATAAATCAGGTGGAATACAAGTGTTAAACATACCGGTAATTTATAATAAGATTTAGTTTAGAGAAGAGAAAATACTGTCATTTTTTCACTATATGAACATTTCAGAATTTCTTTTCATCTGGTATTGTTCTGACCTGATACTTGAAGTAGATCTTAGTCTCATTCATCCTGGTTATTGAATTCTCAAGGCACTGAATCGATTGCAACTGGCCTCTCATTTGACCTCTCATCCAGACTCAAGTTAATCTTCCTTTTCAATTTGTAGTCCAGTTCTGATCGATTTCTCAGGTTATATACATCTTCCAGATTTGTCTTTCATTCGGAACAACATTCTAGAGTGCACTGACTTCATTTCCCTCACTAGGTGAATCAAAGTAAGAAGATGATCCCCCACTGAGGGACGAAGGACGGGAAGGCAGTTGAAAGATTCAAGACAGAAAAGGTATTTTTTAGTGTTTTTATGTGTGCTAAAATAAGACTAAAATAGTAAGAATTGAAGAGAGAAAAGAAAACAAATAACGTCATCCTCTTATCTGTACTTTTATGCGATCAGCAAAATTAAATAGGAAACACAAATATTAAATTGTGTTATTAAAACTGCATATGAAAACATTGGACAGTGACCATTTGCCTTTTTTGTTGTAGTAGTTCAATTCTACCAGTAGATGGTGCTAATGTTATGTTATTGCTACTTTTTTGAGAAGGAGCGCCTGTCAGGAAATACGCAGATTCAGTCATTTCCACAATAAAATGGGAAAAAAATCAATTTAAATCACAGAGCTGAGAGCTAAATTTAAAAATAATTTTATTTTCCCTCTTTTACACTTGATGATGCAAGTGAGACTATCTCCTGCCTTTCCTGCTTCTCCTGCGTGCACATCTCCAGTTGTGTCTCAACATGTTGGGGATCACTGAGGTCTATTGAAAAAGGAGGTTCTCCAATTTAGCGCGTGATATTTGTTGTTCTTAAAGAGCAGACAGATTATTTGAAAATTCTCTCAATATTGTGGATTTTCACCTATGTGTGGAAAGGATCCAAAGACACAAAATTATCCTACCTCCTTGAATTTGTGGGTCAACTTTTCAGGGTCCAGCTCGACGGGAGACAATGAGTCTTGGTGTTCAGCCAAGTCGAAAACCTCGATGGAATTGGGAAACATGGGACTCATCTCCTCATCCTCATCTGTGGCATATTCACCTGTCTAGAAGACATCAACAAAGGTTACAAATTCCTTCTGTTCTCTGACCACAAGATGGAAATGATGGACTATATTTAAGAATATTGAACCGCTGAATGGTTTCCATTTAGTCCTACCTCCTCATCATCGTCCATGTATTGCTTGTATCGTTGTTCCATCATCTCTCGCTGCCATTTCTCCTGTTCCAGAGTTTGTTGGATCAGCTGAGCCACTTCGCTCTGCTCCCCCGGCTTCTCCCGACCAATCACAAATCTGGGAATGGTATGTTTTTTAAGATTACTTTTCGGTAAAACCTTATGAGCTCACAAATTACAAAGCATGGGGAAAAAAAGCATACTTGACGGTGCCTGATGTGTTGCGTAGGACAGACGCAGCAAAGCTCTGGGTTACACCAACCAGGCTGGTCCCGTCAACCTCGACGATCAAATCGTTCACTTGGATTCTATAATTCAAATCAAGGGAGATCACGTATGAAAAAAAAAAGAAAGCATTACATTCCTAGCATTTGTCGATAAAACATTGTCTAAAAATCAATATAGGCTGCATTAGATAAGATGTGCCGATAAGTCAAGGGGAATGCAGTGTTCATCTCATCCTAAGCCATCTAAAACTTAATTATGGCAATAGAAGTGAACGTTGAGAGTAAAGTTAGTTGACAAAGCAGCAACCCTGATAACAGCTCGGCAGCTAATATTGGGTGACATTTCGAGGAACTCAAAAGGGTCAAGAAACCTTTTGGAGGAAACACAATTAAGCTTTTAGCCTCTGGTGAGACAAGCAAAAAAAAACAAGCATGTCCTTTTCACTTCTCCTCCTAAATCAATTTGCCTATTAGTAGCAGAAACTAAGAGTGGGAACTAAAATGGCACACCAAATGTGTTTGGGCTCAATATAGTTGAAGCGAGCCTTTACCTGCCATCTCGCTGTGCAGCCCCACCCTCAGTGACCGTCTTGACGAAGATGCCCAGTTTCTCCAGACCCATATCAGCTCCTGCACCCATTCCTATGATACTGATTCCCAGACCGTCACTGTCTGAAAAACATACAAGCACAACACTGTGTCAATATTACAGCATTTAATTGTGCATTTGTGAGGTGTCAAAAAAGCTGAGGTGCCAAAATTAATCGATTAATCGACAACAAATCGAGCAAATAAATAATTTGTTTAAAAAAAATAATAATCGGGCAAGATACATTTTTAATACACTTTAATAGAAATAAAATTGTATCCCATTAAAATAATTGATAGAGTGCTCGATTCTATGAATATTTAATCATGACCGCCCTAAAACAGTATATAATATATATATATATTGTCCTCATCCACCTGTGTGGGGGCTGGTTGCTAGTTCAATTCCATTACCCCCAGGATTACACTCCAAATTAGGCTAATCTCCACTAATTTTAATCTCTTAATGGGATAACAGAGTTGTTAGCCAACAGATGTATACATGTATGTCCACTAAGGCAACATTTTGGCAGTTACTGAGATCTTGGGCCACAAAAAGAAAGATACTATATAATTGACACTGCCAGAAGTATTAATTCAACATTGCTGTTATACTTTGTAGAATTGCATTGCATCGTAATGAAAGCTGTTCCTAATATTGCGGCGCAAGTGGTCACAATGTTGTGGCTGGTCATGCGTGTGCGTGTTTAAGTACGCAAGAGGCTTGTCTGAGTGACGTGTATGTTTACGTCTGCTCGTGCATTTGTGTTCACCTTTCTCCAGCTCAACGGGAAACAGATCCAGCTTCTCAACTCTCTTCTCCAGCTCGTACTCGGCCGACGCCGCCATTGGGTCCACATCATCGTTACGTCGATCGTAGTCTTCATTACAGTAGGTGGTGAATACCTACACAGGGTTAAACATAGAATATAATCATGCATCCATTTATTTCTCTCCTCTTGTCCGGGCATGCCTATCAGAACTGAGAGAAGCTTTGACTAGTGAATTTTTTAAAGACAGAAATATTTTGAGGAGTTGATAAATGTGGAAAATGAAAGAGAAAGTACGACAGGGCAAGTCTAAACTCCATGGTGCCACTTTTTGAGAACAAGCATGGTGTGCAATTGATGAATCATGATAACCTCAGAAAAAAGTAGTGAGGCCAGGTTTCGGGTAAGAAGTGGAGCAAGGGGATGGTTTCGTGCCAACAAAAACCACAAATGGCACATTCACACTTACAATGGTGATGGGGAAGTACTGGGAAGTTCAGAATGAAATTCATCGTGTTGTTGCAAATTTAGAAAAACCTAAACTAAATTCAGAAAGTCACATTTTTTAGTGAAGGAAAAGCTATGAAAAAAAAAACCACATTTTTATCAGTCAATGAATAACCCGATCTTTTGAAGGTCAGAGTCTCCAAACAGAATGTTAATATCGCCGTGGCGTGTTGGAGCAAGAAACGGAGGGATATAAAAGCCTCCCACTCGTGCTAGATATGACGCAAACTGTCACAGGATCACAAAGAAGAACCCAAGTGAGAGCCAGCACACATGACCAGACATGACAGGAATTCAGGTTGAACAATAAATAAGAAAAAAGAACCGATACAAGTCAAAAGCACGCCAGGTCAACTTCAAAACAGACAGAGGCGCAAAAAAGGAAGGTCATATCAAATATGACCTCAAATAAATATGAACTACACCCCTCCCCCTTCTTTCCAAAAGGCCAGAAGCATCTGTCTCCCCGCCGATGACCACCTCTATGATCACATGACTCCGTTTCCGTGGCAACCTCAGACTTGCCTGGCGCGATTTTGGCAATAGCACTCTGTCTGATAGATATGCTAATATGTTTGTGACAAACACAGCCACGGCTATTATAATATGTGAGATATATATATATATATATATATAATTCATGATCTTTTATGTGACACGCACACAGTACACACATACCGACGCAAATAGGGTTCGAGAGTAGGATTGTTGAACTGCTTCCTGTTGTCACATTTCCTTCCTGTTGAGTAACTTTATAGCCGTGTGTGTCTGTGTGCGTGTGTGTGTGTGTGTGTGAGCGTGCATAATAGGCTTCAACGTGCGCCCTCCCAGATACAGTCATGAAGTCAGAGACTTTCCATGGTGACAAAAATGTCAACAAAGCAAAACACATACACAAAAAGAACAACACAACGCCAAATGATGTACATCCACTATAGCAAGATAACAACTATGAAAATATTTATATATAATATCCTAACCCTAACTTGTATTTAACAAGTATTGTCAACAAGGCCAGACCGTTTAATTTAAAACAATGTACTGTACATTTAGAGTATTATGAATCAAATCATTTGGTGGGGTAGGGTTAGAATTTTAACACTTTTTAGATCTTGTGTGTACACACACGTCTGTGTGTGTTCTTTGATTAAAAACAAACACACCCAGCCACATTCCAACTGCTTTTCTCACACTCACAGGGGTAACTTTGTTCACTATTCAACGCACGTAAACACAAGCGTGAGGCGACGAGCAGGAAAGCTTTACGCTTTCAGGGGAATGGCACAGCCCCCTATTTTCTGCCCCATTGTGATTTTAGCTTGTGCTAATCGCTTAAAGGCAAATGACACTTTGCTTTTTTTTTTTTTTTTGGCCAGAAAGGAAAATGTGTGATGTTTTGGATTGGAAAATTTGGAAGTATAATGTAACGCCTTTTAATAACACTGGCAAAACAACAAGTGCCTAGAGGCTAAAACTTATTAATAGATGAACTTTGAACGCTTCACTCAAAGAGGAAAATAAAGTTAATAAACCGAAACTTGCGTCATTGTTATCGAATACTTTGTCATATTTTCAATTTAAAAAAAAAAAAAGAATGATTGAGCCGAGCAGGTGGGTGTTTTCTAATTACTGCAGCAACAATGCGAATTAAATTAGCCTCTCTATGGTGGTTCCCATTATATGTTAGCATTAAGAAAGCATAATTCTGTTCCCTTAGATATTTTATAACTATAAATAAACAATGTTTAAACCTCTTAGGTCAGTATTATAATAACCGTATTTGAAGAACTGTGAAAATTAGAGAATTTACGTTTCGCCAAAGACCATGCAAGAAGCTGCGAGCAAAGAAAATGACAAGGAAACGTAAAAAAAAAATTCTTTAGATGTCATATACCTGCAACTCATTTAACTTAGGCATGCTCAATTGTTTTCTGCACAAATACTGTATACAGTCTGAAAAAAGGAGATGGTAAGGGAAAAAAAAAAAAAAAGCTCATAAGGACAACCACATAATAACATGTCTCCCAACCTGTCATTATATTATTCTACCAGCCATATTGTCTGTTCATATGTCCCTGCAGCTTTCGGCTGCGTACATTGTAACCGCAGCTTCCTTGAGATGCAAAGATGCAGTCAAGTGGTCACTGGTTAGAAGTTTCTACGTCTAACAAAAATAATTCCTTCTTGACATGATTTAAAAGCACATGCGTCACTTTTTTCCCCCTTTGATCGTCAACCTCCGCAAATGGGATGAATGAGGGCATGCATGGCGCAGCAACTGCTAGTGATCCATCAAACCATTTTGAATCAGTAAAACATTTACAAGGAGGAAGTATAACGTCTCAGTTCAAAACTCACCTTAATGGGCTCAGTGCTGAATCGTATCTTTCTGCTGGCTGCGATGGGTTCCTCCTCCTCAGGAAGACCCTCGATTTCCGTGCAGCTGCTTTCTGGATGGTACTCTTCCTCGTCTTCGTCATCATCATCGTCCAGCTGGCTTCCCTCAGAGTCGTCCTCGCCGAGGCCGCTGTACGCGCTCACGTCCACCAGATCCCCCTCAGAGTAATCCTCCTTCCTCGAGCCGTCGTCGTCGTCGTTCTCGTCCTCGGCTTGTGTGACTTGAAAAGTCGGTGGCTCTTTTTCTCCATTTTCCAGTGAAGCGTGGACATCGGCTTGAACCAATCTGGCCCCGGCATCGATATCCCCTCGACAACAATCCTGTTCGGCGGCGGTTAGAGGCTCCTGACCAGCTAAGGTACTCGAGTCTTCTGTCAATACCAACTGAGACTCCAACTCTGGTTTAGCCTCTGCTGAAATGTCTTCAGAGTTGGAGTGCTGATCTCCTGAATGTCTAAATCTCTCCTCCTCGCTGAGCGCCGCACTACTGATGTTGCACTGCGGGAGCGAATCGGTCTCGTCAACCTCTGCCGCCTGGTTGCTGACAGTTCCTGTTGTTACCTCCTCTAAGTCCTCCTGACTTGCAGGAGGCGCTTTCATCTGAGAGAGCGAGACAAATGATTTAATAATTTCATTTCATATCAAAAGATGTCAACACGCTAACCCAGGCTGCAGAGGAACGACAAGAGTGAAAGTAATTGTAAATCCTTAAGCGCAGTTGGCTTTAAAGTCAGCACTTGAAAACAAATCTTCAAATCTTCTTACCTGATTCCGAGCAGGCCCTGATTTGGCTGGAATTGTTGGCTTTGGTCCTGGGGCAGGTCTCGACCGACGGTTGGGGAGGTAGAGATTGTTTTGGATGTCAGCCTTCTCAAACACAGCACTGAGTTGGCTGACGGTGGGGCTGACGGCTTCAGCTGGCCCCGAAACAGCTGCTGCGGCAGGAACGGGAACGGGAGCAGAAGTGGGAATAGGGGGGTCATCTAAGCGATCCAAAGCCTCAGTAGAGCCGTTGAAGCGTGCCACCACATCCAGGCGGCTATCCTGGAAACCAGAAGCTCGCTCCTTCTTCAGTAAAATCCTGTTGGTAGCAGCTTGTTTCTCCTAAAGGAAACCAAATCATTTCATGTTCATGGCACACATTGGTGTAGTTAGCTGGCAGTTTGCGCCATTGTGGGGGTGAACAGTCAACTTGACAGCCAATCAAAGTGCCAAATAGCGCCATTTCTGACCTGCAGTGTCCTTTGTTCAAACATCCTCCTGGTTTCCTGGAGTTTGGACAAGCCTGAGGAGGAGCGTGCACCTTCTCCATCCGTTTTGGTGTCAAAACGATTGACCCTCTCCGAAACGGTTCCCCCGAGTTTGAGCAGTGCGCTGTGGTCGACGTTCTCGTTGAGGCTCGATGCCCTTGGCAGCGATAGTTTGACCGCTTGCTCGTTTCCTGCCGATGACAAGACTGTGAAAGCTTGTTCGGGTAAAAAAAATATATATATTGTTATCATTTACCAATCACTTTGGCACCATCTTCCTCATCTCCTGGCGACTGCATCTGCATGAACATATTCTTGATGCGGTGGACATTTGATCCATATCTACGACCCCTCCCGTTGGGCCGAGGTAAAGGCGCGGGCTTGGAGGCGGGGTCGTAGCCTCCGTTGAGGTGATCCGTAGCTTTCTTTAGCGCCGCCAGACCTGCCTCGTACGCGTTTCGATGAGGTGAGGCGCTCCTCATGTTGGAGCCCCCCCCACTGTTTCCGGCGGAGGCCCCGTTGTCCGCCTTGTCTGAGGCAGGTTCTGTCTTCATCATGTTTGAGAATTAAATGTCCCCCAGTGAACAGCAGGTTAATGGGGATGATGGTGGCAGCATGTCTGTAGAACATGAGCTGTGAGACAAGAACAGAAGATATACTTGAAATGAAGACAGCTTATAGCTATTCCATAAATGTATGTAGTCATTATATTATTGCAGATTTCATTGTTTTTAAAAATTTTTTCACCAATATTAAATAGGTTATATTTTCAATGGCTTTGGTTTTTATGATCAGGATTTTCTTCCTGGATGGATGGTCCCATTACAGTTTTGTACATAACACACACAATTAAAATTAAATAAGTATTTCAATTGTTCATAAGAAAGCAAATTGCTGCTTAATGTTATCCCTTTAAATTTTGACGGCTAACTCAGAAATGATGTCAACCAAATCGTGAACAAATCGTACCACTGTCAAAAGTAATCAATTGATGATGTCATCGAAACATCAAAGCAAATAAAGGCTTTATTTAAAAGTGTGTAAAATAGGATTAGGTGAAAAACAATATTGGGTGAAATTTGGGTGAAAAAATAGAAGCGGTATCCTCTAAATATTTGATTTTTTTTAGGTTTGATTGTGCAGCTAAAATCAGCAACAGACCTATTAAAGTGAAAAAAAAATAACTTCAGTAGTTGTGTTTCCAATTGGTTGAGCTATAAAAAAATCCATACGGCAACAGACTATCATTCAAAATTGAGGGTTTAATTGATGTAAAAAAACATGAAAGATTATTTCCAATAAGACTGACAGGCAATACCACAACAAAAGCCGAAATGATTAAAATTCAGTGATTAAATACAGCAAATACTTGGGTCATAAACGACATAAAACATGGGATCATATGTTTTCCCCACAGTAGTAATTATCTTTATTTTTACCCTAACTGAGTCATTTTCTACATCTGGAGAACATTCCCTTTAAAGGAGACATTGTGATTTTTGCCCCCAATTTAAACGAGTTCCCAGTTGTCTTGACAGCATGCTTTTCGTCACATATAAAAAAAGTTACACTCCATTATTTGGAATCCTGGAACTTATTCTGATTCGAGAGGGTGATCCTGTTTCATGAAAATAAGCATGAAGCCCCAAGTAGTAGGCTACTGCTTTCATTCCCATGACAACCAGGAGAAGAGCTCAGGAATTTAAAGAGGCGGAGTTACTTCCACTTTCGTGCAAAACAAAAAAGAAAGTGTGCACCTATGAGGACGATAAAAAGAACCCACTTGATTGTCTACATCTAGTTCTTCCGTCCATTTTCTGTACTGCTTGTCCTTATTAGGGTCACGGGTCAGCTGGAGCCGAGCCCAGCTGACTGTGCAAGAAGTGTGGCACAATCTGGACTGCTTGCCAGCTAATCGCAGGGCATCACGCTACACGTCAGACACTTGCATGCGGTCCATGCATTGTCAAATATGCATCGTAAAATATCCCCCAACCTCACAGAAGCTAATGCCGATAGCTAGCGCTAAACATTACGCAATCCGCAGCGACTAGCTTAGAGACATTTTCCGAAACAGGCACACTGAATTCGTCCTTTATTATGCCAAGGATTGTGAAAAAGTTTATAGAAAAGCTATACCGGTATTTCCAGTGTCTTGACATCTGGGGAAATAAATATGCAAAATCCGATATTTAAAACTTGCCACAGTCAAGGGAGTCAAGGCCAAAGTGAAGAAATGTGCGCCATTGTTTGCAGCAAGATGATAAGGGGGAAAAAAAACACTTTTAAAGTGCTCTGACAAAATTAAAACTCGTGGAGGCTTACAACCTGCAGGCTAAAAATATTCCCACAAACACGTTGCAATCAAAACACATCTTGTGATCGTGTCTTGACAAAACAGTAGCTTCTCATACAGCGATCATGTGAACTTTAGTGGGCCAATGTGGAACAGCCGCACACACACACGCACACACACAGGAAAGAGCCGGCGTCAGCCAAGACGAGATTTTCTGCGTCATTCATCAGTCCAAGAACAACTACTGTATAGCCACCGCTTTTTACTTTGAGCTCACTTTCTGTCGAGATATATTTCAAGTAATTCGTGCTTGTGAGAATATAAATAAAGACCAATGATTCATCTACATGTCATTCTGTTACACAATTTTGTACTGAAAGTGCCAGTCCACTTCTCTATAATTATTTGAATTCCCCACACCGTTCAAAAAACAAAACTTTAAAGTTGGATTCCTCTGCACCCAAAAAAAAAAAATGCCTAATAAGACAATATTTAGAATTGACATGAATATTAAATGGAATTAATTTTTGGTCATTTTGTTTGGGTTTTCATGGTAATGAGTTTTTATTTATTTTGACCGATAAACTAACATTTTTACTTCAGCAATGTTTTTTTATTTATTAATTTGACTAATAGCAAAACATGATTAATAAACATTAGAATAAAAGGTACATGTATAGAATTTTACAATTGATAAAGTATAAAACACCAAACAATAATAATAAAATACAAAGCATAAAGCAGACAACGAACTAAGATAGCTTATCCGTTCATTGTTGGATGGATGGATGGATGGATAAAGTATAAAACATCCAAACAATAATAATAAAATACAAAGCATAAAGCAAACAAGGAACTAAGATAGTTTATCCGTTCAGTATTGTGTTCTGCGCGCGTTGGGTAAGTACAAAATAGTGTTGGCTCGTGAGTGAACGATTCGTTCAAAAGAAGGAATTTCTTCAGTGAACGAGAGTGAAGTGATTCGTTCTTTTTTCAGTTCATATGACTTCAACCAGTAGGTGTCGGTAATGCACATTGAAGCTGATGCCACCTCGCCGTAAAACAAAACGAAGAAGAAAATGACGTAAATTCCCCTTCACGAACGAGTTGCTAATTGCATTTCCCCTTCGCCAACAGAACAGTTGTGTGCGTGAACTGCCTCCTTCCCGTGCATCAACGGATCAGTGTGTGAACTATGTAAGCCAGAATGTCGATTTACGATTTGCCAAGGAAAGAAAGAACCACTCACTGAAACACCACATCTTTTATGCACGTTTTCTCCAAGCTCACAGCTAACTTTATTGGATGAAGGGATGCGCCGTTATGCAACAACGGGGAGATTATGCTTCTCTTTGGGTCATCTTGATTTTATAACACTTGCAGTAGTTTTTGAATAATGTGTATGCATATATACGCCTAAATGTTGTTATCCAATTTCACATTGGATTGCTGGTTTGAAATTTACTTTTATGATTATTATTTTAATAAATATTTATGTCAAAACTTGTCTGTTTTTTTTATTCCTTGTTTTTATACTCGCCAATTAAAACATACAAATCAGACATTTGGTTTACTGCTTTATATGACAATATGTAGTATGTGTTTTACGTTATATGAGTTTGAGTTCCCCAAAATAAATGTCGGCATAGCCGATTTTTTTTCCAACTTTTTATTCAAACACAAACACATTTGGTATAATAACACCAACTACAAACCAATAAATACAAAATTAAAACATCAATGTTGGCATAACGTGTGTCGGCTGGCATAGCAGCAACGCTGTCTGAGTGACGTCACAGATCAGACAGCCAATCAGGAAGTGGCCTGTTATTAGGTACACCTGAAAATGGCGGTGTACCTATTGGAGTGTCCAAGTGACGTCACAGATCCAACAGCCAATCAGGAGGTGGCCTGTTATTAGGTACACCTGAAAATGGCGGTGTACCTAATGGAGTGTCCAAGTGACGTCACAGATCAGACAGCCAATCAGGAAGTGGCCCGTTATTAGGTACACCTAAAAATGGCGGCGTACCTAATGGAGTGGCCGAGTGATGTCACAGATCAACCAGCCAATCAGAAAGTGGGGGTGAGGGCGGGTGTGGCACTTTTCACTTAAACCAGGGGTGTCGACCTCCAGTCCTCTAGGGGCCGCGTTCCAATATGTTGTCCAAGTGACCCTCGTTAAGCGCACCTGCGGGAAAACTTTTAGCCACTTTCATGGTCAAAAGGAGCTAAAAGTTTTCACGCACCTGCACTTAACGAGGGAATCACACGGACGCTCCATTAGGTACACCGCCATTTTCAAGTGTACCTAATAACAGGCCACTTTATTAGGGAAATATCATGGTCAAAGGTCACAGGTGTCAAGCTCTAGTCCTCGGGCCGCGTTCCAACATGTTTTCCAAGTGACCCTCGTTAAGCGCACCTGCGGGAAAACTTTTAGCTTCTTTCATGGTCAAAAGGAGCTAAAAGTTTTCACGCACCTGCACTTAACGAGGGGATTACACGGACACTCCATTAGGTACACTGCCATTTTCAAGTGTACCAAATAACAACCCACTTTATTAGGGAAATATCATGGTCAAAGGTGTCAAGCTCTAGTCCTCAGGGCCGCGTTCCAACATGTTTTCCAAGTTACCCTCGTTAAGTGCAGGTGCGTGAAAACTTTTAGCTCCTTTTGACCATGAAAGAAGCTAAAAGTTTTCACGCAGGTGCACTTAACGAGGGTCACTTGGAAAACATATTGGAACGCGGCCCCTCGAGGACTGGAGGTCGACACCCCCAGTTTAAGTGAAAAGTGCCACACCTCCCCTCACCCCCACTTTCTTTTGGCTGTTTGATCTGCATTTCACCCCGCTCCCTAGGTAGTGGGCATGATCCATTGGTTTGTTCCCCCAACTTGGGGGCAGGGTCACCTTGTGTATTTACACATAAATACTTGCATTTGTTTGCATATGTGTACGCATACAACGCGAGGTTTCAATTCTAAAAGAATTGGATTATTAAGTATATGCTCACACCTGGGATCGAACCAGGGTCTTACCGAGCCATAGCCCGTGTCACTAACCAGTCAGTTATTTCGACCTGGTGAACCACAGCCGTCTGCACATTTTTGTACTGGTGATGTGCATTCCAGTGCATTGAATCTTTAGAATCGGTTCACTCAAAAGATTTGTTCAAAAGAATCGTTCACCGAATCGTCAGCGTTGCTGCGATGCAAGCCGCCAATGATGTTTTAATTTTGTATTTGTTGGATTGTAGTTGATGGTGTTATACCGAATGTGTTTGTGTTTGAATAAAAGGTTGAAAATAAAATCCGTTATGCCGACATTTGTTATTTTGGGGGACACATACACATATAACAACGTAAAACACATATTGTCATGTAAAGCAGTTAACCAAATGTCTCTGATTTTTATGTTTTAATTTACGAATATAAAAACAAGGAATAAAAAAACACCACACGTTTTAACAAAAGTTTATTTAAAAATAATAATATTAAAAGTAAATTTCAAACCAGCAATCTAATGTGAAATTGCAATTGGATAACAATATTTAGGCGTATATATGCATACACGTTATTTAAAAACTACTATAAGTGTTATAAAATCAAGATTACCCAAAGAGAAACATAATCTCCCCGTTGTTGCATAACGGCGCATTCCTTCATGCAATAAAGTTAGCCGTTAGCTTGGAGAAAACGCGCCTAAAAGTGGTGTTTCAGTGAGTGGCTCTTTCTTTCCTTGGCAAATCGTAACTCGACATTCTGGCTTACGTAGTTCACGCCAGGAAACGCAACACGTTCACTGACTGATCCGTTGATGCACGGGAAGGCAGTTGATCCATTGATTCGTTCGCGAACGGGAAAGTCACGATTCGTTCCCTCACTGATCCGTTCTCGCGATGAACTGGAAATGCAAATCACTTACCCACTCACTGACTCGTTTACTTACAGCTCCGTTCAGTTGGCGAGCGGGAAATGCAATTCACGACTCATTCATGAACGGGAAGGTACGTCATTTTCTTCTTCGTTTTGTTTTACGGCGAGGTAGCACCTGCTTCAATGTGCATTACCGACACCTACTGGTTGAAGTCATATGAACTGAAAAAAACTCGTTCACTGAAGAAATTCCTTCCTTTGAACGAATCGTTCACTCACGAGCCAAAACTAGTTCCTTGTGCAGTTGTTTTTCAAAACGCAAGTACCGCACGGTGCGCCTCCAGTTTGAACGGCTTCAAAAATAGTCAATACACTAGCGGCCAAGCCTATGTTTTTCTAAATGACACACTTAGAGATGTAAATGTTTTGGCGGAGACACTGAAAGTAGCATTGTCTCATTGTTGAAGTGCAAGTTGGCTGTTTTGGAGTCTTAATGTGTGCTGGGAAGTCACAAAGCGCAAATACTTGCAACTATGCTTAGGCTTTTTGAACTTTTGAAGGATTTTCACTTTTACTGAAATCATTAGCTGTATTTTCTTCTCCTTACTTTGTAAAAAAACAACAACAATATGGACGTTTTTATGTATTTAAGGATTTTTTTTAAATGTTGGCTGCAAGAATGTCGTCTAGCATTCAAAATTTAAATATATATATATACTTTTTATTGTATTCAGTTATAATTAGTAGCACTGGTTTTAACTTAGCTTGGAGTGTGGTACGGATGGGTGAGTACTGATACCAGGTATTGATATCAGTGCTAATACCAGCAAGTTATCAATACTCGCGACGGAAGCCGATAACAATATCGGCCACCCTCTGGTGAAGATCAACAACAATGTGCGACAGACAGCCTGTGGTGCAGCATGCTCTCTTTTTTTTTTTTTTCCATATGCCTGTACAGGCATGACGATGGCCGCGAGCACACACACACACACACAGTATTACACAGAGGACACATTATGGCAACACAATGCCTCCATCTATTCACAATCCGTGCACAAGTGGAAGAAACTCTCAGGCCTGATGGCCCAGTGTAAAGAGCGTCACTCTCTGGCATACCCACGAAACTGGCTGGCGTCTGGCTGTGTTGGCATGGACTACGCTTACTGCGAACTTCCATTGAAATATGCATTCCAGATTTTTTCTGTTTGTTTAAAACAGTTGGGCTACGAGAGCGACTCCGTCGTCGCCTTTCAAATAACACTCAATCGTGCACCAAAAGACATTTCATTGTGGTTTTGCCCCGTCAAAATGCGCCTCTGCCGCATTTATTGTTTCATGCAGCTACTGTCGAGGAGTAAATAAAGAAGAGGGCATCCCACAATGGGATGCAAAGATCAACAAAAAGAGCTCGGCGTGGCGAAGAAAAAGCAGCTCCACGTTAGGTGGACATGATCCACATCCACGCCGAGTGGCCGAGTAATAACGTGTCACCGGCACCGGTTTAGGACCTGGAGGCGGGCTTAGGAGAGCCAGGCCCCGCTGGGTGTCTGCGGAGCCGCGTCGCTTCCTTCCTTCCTACCTCGCTGAGAGGCGCAAATCACACAACGACGAAGCCAAAAGCATCTGACACGCCTTGTTTAGTTAGCCGTACCTTAATATCCGGTTCTGTTCGGTAAAAAGCAGTCCATTGTCCTATGCTGCTGTTGCCGTTGCTGCGCTGCTGCTGCTTCTTCTGCTTCTGCTGCTGCTGCTGCTGCTGCTGCCGCTGCTGGCTGGCTGCGTCCTGCTGGCGAAACAGACCAAGTGGCTGATTTCTGCTGCTCCTCCTCCTCCTTCTTCTTCCTCCCCCTCCCATCATCTGTTTACCTCCATCCCGCTCCCTTCGCCCTTTCCTCTTCTCCTCATCCTCAACGCAGTCCTCTTCATTATATAGTACAATATTCCATTCTTTTACACCATACTTTTTTTTTTTCCTTCACCACCGCGGGCGGTTATTTCTCCTCTGGTCAACTACAAGTAACATTTGTCAACAGTGAAAATTGCTTCAAACTAAATTAGGACTTTGGAAAGGATGAAATTCAGTGTTCAAGTCGAGGTAATTGTCAATAGAAAAACCCTACATGACCTATCGGTTTATTTGTTTACTGAGGTTTAGCGACCCTTGGTGGACAGAAATATAAAAATAAAACCTGCAACTGGAGAACGCATCCGGACACAATAATAGGTACTTTAAAACACCAAAGTGGAGTCACACAAGTTGACAAATTATGACATTGTTAATGCAGGGAATAAAAGTCAAGTGATTAGGGCTGATTTTTTTTTTTAAAAAAAAGGCCAATCTCGGGTTTATATGTATATAAAATATTTTATAGGCAAACGCAAACACTGCTCTGTAATCTTGCCAACTAAATATGGACAGACGATGGCAGCAAATCCACGTTTACAATGTTGCCTAACAAAAAAATGGTGGTTGTAAAAGCAGAATTCTGACCGATTTGAATTATTAAATAGGCAAACCACATTTAGATGCTAACAACTCTTTAATTTCATTCAATATGTCCAACCATGTGATCAAATACAGGCAATGTATCATAGGCACAAGTTGAAGTTCCAATGGCAGATGTAGGCACAGTGTTGACCAGGTTTAAAATAAAAAACTAAATGAAATCCAGGTAAAACCTCCACAGTGTCAAAAATTTAAGTATGACACAAAAAATCATAAGCTTTGTGTTATACCTGTCAAAATCAATGTTTGAAATTACAGTATAGATATCAATTTGCCAGAAGGCAAAAGAAGACCTTTCAGTGAGAAAGTAGCAATGGTTCCCTTGTATTTTTCACTAAATGTGTGCTTTTAGCTATTTAAGCACATCATCCAGTACTTGTTATGCAGCATAATTCAAGCGTTCAGCTGTTGACAACATTTCCAGTCCAGGTCTCGTGTTTGGTTCCTGGCTTAAGGTGGGTGATGGTCACCTCGACCGCTTGGACCTTCTCGCATTTTGGGGGGAGGGCGCACACTTTGTAGCTCACCTCGTCGCCTTCCACTGGCACGTACTCACCCTCAATGCTGAAATTGGCACACAATGTATCAAAGTGTTTGTTATAGATTGTTAAAAATCATCAAAGGCGCCATTTTGAATGACATCATGGATAATAATGAGTGATTCATACTGTAGCAGACATTGTTTTTTTTTTTGTTGCTAGTGCATCAAAACGGGGCAACAAACATGATCTTACTCTGAGATGTGGACAAAAATCTCGCTGCCCCCATCGGAAGGTATGATGAAGCCATGACCTTTGGAGCGAGAAAAACATTTGCACACACCGGAAAACACCGGACCCTCTGATGCACGAGCCGCTCTGGATAGAAAGGAGGGACAGGGGGGGGAAAAAATATGTCAGGACAAGACAATTAAAACCAGTGGTAGCAAAAGTAGAAATAATATTACAATACATGTATGGATTTTATTCTGGCAAAGAAAATAATCCATAAAAAAATAAATGTGTGTGTATGCGTCCTCACGCTGAGCAGGTCCTGTTCCTGCGAGTAGGCAAGGGGCTAGGAATATTGAAGCCCCGTATGGGTGAAGGGGAGCGATCTCTGTGTCGGCACACCGGAGGCTGCAGGGATTCTGAAAAATATGGGTTACATTATAGCAAATTTATTTAAAAAAAAAAAAAATTCTGAGTACTCTTGACACATGTGCATTGTTATACCTTTTGATGATCCACCAGAGTTCAACGGCGGGGTGGTTGAACGTTCCTGAGTGGACATGGTGGTGGGCGAAAATGGGTTGAGATTGCAATACCTTTAGTGGAGGACAAGAGGAAAACATATAATTCAATCTCGGAGTAATAACAGAAAATATTGCCCTTTAGTTGATGCACTGTTTGGCCTCTCAAATGCTCCCTCATACCTGAAGAACCACTCGGGCTATTATGTCAGAGAGATCACATTTCATTTTTCGGTCACAGGTGCAGTTCAGTAGCAGTTTTAGAAGCTTTACGCTTGCTTCGACACGTTAAACAATTTGGATCTATGGCAGGTTATTGGGTTCTCTTCTAGACAAACGGCATAACAGAAGGCCTGCAACCATTGTCGAAAAAACACAAAACGTTCACACATGACAAGAACATTTAAGGACTTAATAGACCATTGTCACTATTCAAATAGTCAAAACACACTTATCAGCCTTCACCTCAGGCTTCACAGCAGAGACATTTCAATACTAGTCTCAGTCTGCACTCACAAGATAGTAACTTGAGGAGGCCAGAAAGGGGAGGGTTGGGTATTAGAAGGACCATCTGGGGATGACGGAAAGAAAAGCAGACCAGAAGAACACCTTCGAAACCAACATTGTAGCTAAAAAAGACTCCACTATGAATGCAGGAGATTTTTTTTGCAGTCAGCAATAAATTGATCAAATGTTCAAACTGGTGTAAGAGCCGGAATAACTCATTTAACATCACACCTCGAAGTGGTAGCCACACTTGCATTTATATTCTGAACACATCTTGCAGAACATAAGCCAGCCCTCTTAACTCGATAGATGTGCCGGCAATGAGATTAGAGCTTCTCTGGACCGCGCAGTGACGATGTTGTCGATTCATGACCAGCCCTCGTATGACGTACAAAAATAAATATTGTACGTTCAGGGATACAGAGTTAGATGAAGCCAGGTGGCATCAGTTCTGTGGCTGAAAAGCAAAGCATGGAGAGTCTCCGTCACTATTGCTGAAATGTGAATGTGCAGAGGAAACCAAAAAAAAGAAAAAGAGATTTACTGGTAGCTGAATATCAGCACGCAATCAAATCAAACACGATCGTAACAATTTCCAGGTCATCATGCTCATGCTTTCACACACGTGCACCAGAGCCCCGTGGAATTTTCCAAAATTATTCACCACTGGTACGAACCGGAGACCCTGCTGATACAGCAAATACCAGGCCAATGGGTGAATGAAGACAGACAGACAGACAGACAGACGGTCACACGGACACACAGCAAACAGGAAGGATGTCTAATTTCAACAATCTGCTCATCTCACTGCGTCACACTGAATTGACAGATGATCATATCAATGGTAAGCTGGAAACCGAAATTTCAAAGTGTCATCAAAAATATATTTTCACAGGTCAGGGAGGAAAAAGTAAGTGAACTATTAGTTTAGAAGATCAATAAAAACTCAGGTTAGCTGATAAACATTCATTTGGATGGAGTCTGAGTAGATTAAATTGTTTTTCATGAAGCAAAGCTGTTCCTATGATGTTCCTTTGTGTGTCTCTTAGAAATAAGCAACATTCCTAACACTCTTCAGAGACACAGGATTTATTTTTTTCTCCAAGGTGAGATCCTTGAATTGTTTGAATGTGACCATCCCTCTTTTTGTGGCAGGAAGTCCTGTCGCCTCCCATCCTGCCAGATACTTTACTATCAGACCGCAAAAGCTCTTTGGTCGTGTTTGTTGGCATCATTAGGGCAAGGAAAGAGACAATAAATGGCGGCGTGCTCTAAAAGAATAAATGGATGGATTGTTAGGACCGATTATGCACACAAACATGAGCTCATGGTGCCATGAAAAAAAAAATAGACTTCTTATTGATTTGTTTTAATTGATTTTGGGGGATCTTTTATGTATTAAAAATACAAGTGGTATCGGTGGTTGGTATCGGATCAGGCTTAATGCTATGCAAAGATCTTCACCGGTGGGGTCATCTTGGGTCAGGGGGAAACGACTGCTTGCCAGCTCTGCTTGCATAACATGAAACGGACAAAGGTTGCGATGAGCTTCAGGCAGGTATTTGAGGACCTGAAAGCATTGGCATGGAACAGAATCAAATCCACTATAGCTGAGCCTTTAAGGCAGAGAGCGCCAAGCTCAAACACAAGCGGCCTATTATGATGTGCTCTTTTGTGGGCTTGAAAGCGTGTGTGGGTGGGTGGGCGGGCGGTTGTGCGACTGCGTATGCATGCAGAAGGCCAAATGGGATGTGTTGACGCAACTGCAGAAGAGGGTCCTGATCCTGCAACAGGATGATTCATCCTCAACATGCGTCAGTGCCACATCCCCGTCAGTCAATGTAAACTGAAATTCACACCTTGTTTGAAACGCATCGGCCACATATCCCAACAGTGGGAAATTATCTACAATAAATGCTAATGTCCACGATTGAAGGAAAGTCACGTTGGACAATGGCACATCTGTTCATATTGATTAGAACGACTGAGTCAAAAGCGTATATTGGAGAATTGACCTGCTATAATGCTGGACTTAAACGCCAGGATATAAAAAAAAAAAAAAAAACATCACAGACATGAAAGTGTTTGAAATGATTAAATATCAGATTTTTTTCTGACTAAATAATTTTAAAAGCTAAATAACTAAAGACAATAAATAAATAATATTTTAAAATCATTTAAAATATATTTGAAAATAATTAAATCATTTTAAAATCTAAATAACTCAAATAAAGGGCAACCTGTTCTCAAAACAAACATTTAAAAATGAGCTGAAACATATCGAAGAGTGCTATGTAAGTAATGCAAGAAATGATTTGTTCAGTGGTTTGATCTGTAATGCAAAACAACAACATAATTGCAGAACAGTGGGCGTAATGTAATATATTCAACACGCAGGTGATTGATTACAACCTCCAGCCATGCGACCTGTTTGTGCACTTCGACACCCTCGCCCACCCTATCATCTCATGTTTTATGTTTCAAACAAAAACATGCTTGAACGGGGTTTCTCCTGCAGCTATGGAATCCTGGATGCAAAAAAATACCAATAGTATGTAGTACCTTATTATTCACATAATAGAAAATAAAGTTAAAGTTCATTTCATTTGCTTAATGAGTACCCAAACCTTTGGGCAGGAAATGACACAAGGAAGTGTCACGACAAGATTAGGTAGTAGATAAAACGTGTGATCATTTATGATTTTCAGTCTTTTTTTTTGTGCAAATTTTGCCTTTAATGTCAATGCAAGTATGCGCTCGCCTCAACAAACTCTCATTTAATTTGCACTCCTTTTATTTTGCATAAAATACCTCTGCATACCATTGCATCCCAATAATAGGAAATAATCTAAATTAAATATAGATTGAATGTAATTCATCACTGGTGACCGTTTCTAAAATAAATAAAAAAAATTGAAAAAAAGACAACGTTGAGCTCCAACAGTATGGTTCCCCGCAAAATACAAAACACGCACGCGCACGCGCGCACGCGAAGGTGACAATGAGCAACTGGTGGATTGTTGTCAACATCTACAGAGGCTTACCGTGCAGCATTTCATTAACTCAGAGGGAGTGGTGCATTTCGAGAAACAACCAATGCCCATCACAAAAGCAAAAATAAGCACAACGCAGCAGGAGAATAAAACACGTCGTCGAAAACAAGTAGTGATTACTTTAAATTTGGAAAGGAAAATAAGGAAAAACTCACGGTCTCCTTTCAAGCGACTGAAGACTGCAGAACGTTCTCGAGTCAATGCAAAGTTCTGTCGAGCTGGTTTTGTTAGTTCAGTCCAGCCCAGCTCAGGTTGTGAGGTTTGATTCATGCAGGAACTTCCAGGCTCCAGCAGCGCTGTCTGTCCTTCTCACTCTTTTACTGAATGGGCGGGGCTGCCCAAATCGTGACGTCATCAATGACGTTTTACCGTAAATTCAGTTACAAAAACTCCTTCACAATAAACGCAAAATCGAAGTCATTTTAGAGTCGGATTGAAAAAAGTAAAAGATTAGTGAGAACCTCAGATTTGGAAAAGATTATGAAAAGCTGGAAACAGGTATAAGTTTTTTCTGCCATCTCGTGGAAGATTTGCCTTACCCATCATATATGTTTCATTGACATAGACGTAAAGCAAAAGTATTTGTTAGTGAAAAATAATTTTCAGACGAATTGAGTTGAATTTGATTTTTGTTTTTGTAGGGAATGACATAGCTCAGCCATTATGGACAAACGTTTTGAAAGCTACGTGGCACAGCACTGCCCTCTAGTGGCAAGGACATGTAAACGTAACACGTCCTCAGTTGTTAAGGTAAAATAAGTGAATGTGCAAAGTCAATATCAAAATAACTGTAAAATACGGTGCAAGCCTAACAAGCAGAAAGGAAAGGAAGAGTCTAAAAAAAATGTGTGAATGTTTATCATTAAAAACTGCTCAAGAGTCATATTTTTTTCAAATTAGTAATCACAGGGTCAAATGAGTCCTAGATTGTGACGTTAAGACCCCAAAAAGGTCAACTAATGTTTACAATCAAAAGAACTTGTATTGCATACAAACTGTCTAGAATAGAAGAATCATTTGAAATTGACACTTTTGAACAACACATTTCACAGTTACATATAGTGTATGACAAAATGCCATCAAAGTGGAGAAATGTGACAAAAAAAAATATTTGGCTGAATGTAGTATTGAGACCACTATTTGGCACTTAATGCGTGCTAATTAATGACCTTGCAAACACACAGATGTAACAGGTATTTCTATTTCGGGAGCATAACTATTCGTATAAGATATCTCTATCAAGCAGATGTTAAAAATCAAATCTGAATTACAGTATAATTCGAAATACGACAGACGAGTGGTCATTCATTTACATTAGCAGCAACTTCACAGAGAAGGGAAGCAGCAGACTGCATCCAGTTTTTTCTTAAATAAGGACCTGAGCGACTGTGCCCTTCTTGTACGGATTATACTACATGGATATTATAGTAAGCCAACTCAATAGCCGTGTAAGATTTTAAAACTGCTTAATGTGAAATGCCTGTAAACATTGTGTTGCAGCGTGTTCCGACGAGGCGCTGATATCACAAATACATTACAGTACATTATTATTTAGTTATTGCACAAAGAAAACAATGTTCAGCCGTTTTCCAAAGGACACATCATTTCACACGCCAATGATACTAAAATAGCCAATCTGCAGTCTTTCATTGTTCCCGATAAATTACTCATTCCACTCTACAAGCCTAAAAAATGCGTTGCTATATTCACAGTCCAATGCCATTTGTTCTCGGGTCCCAATGTCACAATTTGATATGGACTCACATTCAATCGAGTCAAAAGAGAAAGGGTGCTTATTTCAAATGGGCAGCAGCAATATCATTCATTATAATACATTATACTCTACGTGAAACTCTATTACCTTAGTATATATAATATACCAATAGTAGACAAACATGTGAATGAATTGACTGAAGCAGGGCAGAAATATAGGTCAGGTTCGAACTACCGGAAAGTGTGTTAAAAATCCCTCCCACACAAAAACAAAGACCTCAGCTCAGTCACCTGCTTTGAGAGACAGGTCTTATACTGCTAAGTTTTGGTATGATAGACTCAACACATGGAATGAAATAGTAGTGACGGGATCAAGTAAAAGATGACAAAAAATTTCCCCCGCGATTGCTCATCAGTGTAAACACAACATTGCACTATTTGATACGGGTGCAGCAGACCCGCATTTCATGTGTGCGAAACGTGCGTTGAATCGGGTTGAACCCGCAATCTGTGTTCTACACAGCATGCCCAGGGTGTGGATGGATAGCTGTATTAGGGAAGACGGAGGAGAAACGGAACACTTGGGTTTCCTGTAAGTGGGATGGGAAAAAACATTAAGAAAGTGAGACAAGAATAATGATGGCGGTGATGAGATCCAAACCTGCAATGTCGAGTCACATTGTTCGGCTGTATTGTATGCCAGTTTTGGAGGCGATGTTGGACCACGGTAGCAGAGATCGCAGCAAAGACTGAGCCTGTCGATACAACCTCTGTGGGATGGAGCAGGGGCTCAGGTTGGCTAGGGTTGAACCGATGTGATGGAGATAATCAGTGGAACGCTAAGTTAAAGTCAATCGATGCAGAGCTGTGCGATTAAGAAAATGGCGAATCCGTAAACATTCCAAAGGATATAATATTGTCCAAGGAGGATGACCCCCGTTGATGTAGAGCACATATGTGAAGCCATCTTTCAGGACACCACGTATGGAGTAGTAGTAGGGCAGGTAGTGGTGTTGCTTGAAGTCCCTGTTCTCGTAGAAGTGGATGGCAGTGTTGTTGGTGGTGAGAACATGCAGGTAGATTGCCTTACAGTGGTCCTGGGCTGTTGTCGAAATGTGCTCCTTCAGACTGTCCAGCAGTAAGGAGCCTAAATAAAGAAACAGGGATTCATTTTGGAGTGGTGACAGATGGAAGAAAATGTGTGGCGTGCTTTCAGTGAAGTCAACCAGTACCTATGCCATGTTTCCTGAACTCTTTAACCACTCCCAGACTGAGGATGTAGGCTACCTGTGTGTCCACGGGGAAACTGGATGCGAGAACATCTCCATCCTAAGACAATAAAAACAAAATGACATCTGCATTAACATTACTGTAGTGTACAGTGGTACCTTGATTCATGTAAGCATCTTACCTCTTTATGTACTTTGGTCCGACCTTTGATCTCAGCCACAATCATTCCCACAATTCCTCCTCTGAAGGTGGCAGCGAGAGAGAAGAACTTCTTGTTGGAGGTGATGTCCTGGTACCATGAGTCTGGGTACCTGGGGTGAGGTCAAAACAAGTTGTTTTTCAGGAAATGCCTTCATGGAAATGTTCTCTCCATAGAAAGATTCTTACTCAATTGGGAACCAGTCACCACAGAGCAGTTTCACACTGTCTATGTCATCGTGGCACAGGAACCGGAGCTGGACTTCACTGAGAGCTGTGGGAGGCACCACGTCACTCATTCACACCTGGAGGCAAAACAAGGAAATAAAAATAAAATGTAATTGACAGCAATGTCAGGAAATCTTGAATTTTCGTGGAAAGCAAGGAGAAAGGTGGAAAACATCTAAACAAGAATTAGCCTCGGTGTGAATAACGTCATAAATGTTTACAAAAACACCGCTGGTAAAAATGTCTACACAACTTGGATCACACAACTTTCAAATTTCTGCACAATTTGAACACACAGCTTAGGATAGTAACACATACTTCACAATTTCAGTATTTCTACAGTTTTACGTCAGATAAAGAACAGCTACTGAGCTAAGCTAAGCGTCTGGCTAGGCTAACATGTTCCTACCTTATTTTAACCCTCACACCGAAGGAAAGTCAAGGGGATTTATATTGTTCGGTTATAGACCAGGTGGGCGAATCCCTACTTTGGATACAACATCACAGAACACATGTCTACTCTTGATTCTCATTACTGTTATCGATGCTGCAGTGAAGCTAAACTAAGCTAATCCGGTCAACGCTAGCGACCGGATGTTTTTTTTCCTGTTTACGGAAGTGACGTAATTGTCACGCTCAGTGCGACTGTTTGACCTTTGACCTACCAATATTAAATAAAAGAAAAACGAAAAGTCATGTATGAAATTATCAGATGCAAACAAAATACATTTTGCTATGATTACAGTTTTAAAAGGTTTCAGAGTTTCTTACATTTATTACATTATTTTGTATTGATTTTCATCTTTTGATCTAAAATCCAAATGTCTTCAGTATATGTATGGATTTTTTTAGATAGATTTTTTAATTTTTTTTGTAGCAGTGGCATTCAAGCCCAAGACCTTGGCTAAAAGCAAGACCTTAAATAAACTTTCTTATCTAGTATTTCTAGCATCTGCTCCCTTCCCAGTGCTTGTCTTGCCACTAGTCTTTTAAAAATAGCATTGAGTAGTGTATAAAAGGAAGAGGCAATATTTTTCTTTTTGAATCTTAATCATTTGCAGAGTGCACATCCTTCATTGTCATGTAACGCCATCTAACGTGACAACCAACTTGTACCCTATCCACAATACCACACCTATCGTCGCTCCTGGCCAGCACAACCTCGTCACATGATGCACCTACAGTCAAATAAAGGCACAATCAGAAATTCTGTTCAGATGTTCCAGTGGCACCTTTGAGGATTTTCGCAACTAGGCCTTCTCATCAACACGCTGGCAATGAAGATCAGGTAGTTACCCGGGATTCATTGATAAAGAATGTTGTTATACCGTAATACAAATTAATCCTTGCAGTATAAAACCTGGAATGCCTTTTTAACTTTTTAAGGTAACTTTGGTCTAACCTGAGTTATGCATTAAGTGAGTAGAACATTTCCCTCTGCATAGAGCACAAAGCATTCCATTCTTTCTTTTGCATTAGTAAATTGGAATATATGCCTTCTATCAGTCAGTTTTAAATGTATTTACTTTTGTGTTACCCCCCAGGATGTATTTAGTTTACAGTTCGGGTCTCTTTTTGACCCTGCTGCATCTATCTACGTCTTTGCTGTTGGGAGCCTTCAACATCAAGTCTTTTGGAGACAAGAAAGCCTCCAACAGAACCTTGATGAACATCATCAGTGAGGTCAGATACTTGACCTCTTATTACACCTTGTAGTCAGTACTTAGCGATGCATTTCGTGTTGCTGTTGCAGATCGTCCACCGCTATGACATCATTCTGATCCAGGAAGTCCGAGACAATGACCTCTCAGCTACCACAAAACTCATGCAACATGTCAACAAGTTAGGATAAATATCAAATATTATTGCTTATAGTGAGGAACATTTGGAAAAATTCAAACTGTTTTTTCCCCAGAGGTTCTCCACCATTTAGGTACAAGCACATCGTCAGTGAGCCTTTGGGTCGGAGTTCTTACAAGGAGCGGTATCTCTTTCTATACAGGTACACACACCAAAAGAAATTGCAGCCACAAAAGTATCTCCATAAACAATATGGATTTTTTTTTTTTTTTTACCTTATCAAAAACTCATTGTCCATTCCAGTGTATAATACTTATTTCAATTCAATCCATGCATGTTCTTCCCAGGGAGGAAACGGTGTCAGTGGTCAGAAACTACACTTATGACGATGGTTGTGAGCCCTGTGGGACCGACACCTTCATGAGGGAGCCTTTTATCGTTATGTTCTCCTCAAATGACACTGGTAGGCTGTATACTGTATATATAGAATGTGTTTTTCAAATAATGGCAGTAACTTTTCCTATATCCCTTTTAGTTGTGAGAAACTTTGCTCTGATCCCACAACACACTTCACCAGACTTCGCCTTGCAGGAAGTAGATGAGCTGTACAATGTGGTGACTGATGTCCGCAGCAGATGGAACACCAATGTGAATATGACTTAACGTAATTTTCCTCGATGAAACTGAATAATGACAGCCATACATTGGACCTGCAGGATATCATTCTTCTGGGCGACTTCAATACAGATTGCAGCTATGTCACAGACTCAGAGTGGACGCAGATAAGAATTTTTACGGACAAGAGCTTCCATTGGTTGATCCCTAATGAGGCGGACACAACAGTGTCGCACACTGATTGTGCATACGACAGGTAGGTGTTCTATGTTGGCACTAGCCATGTGCACGACTTCAGATTATTTTTTTTTAGGATTGTGGTGACTGATGACATGAAGACAGGCGTAGTGGACTACAGTGCGGAGGTGTACGACTTCATGGAGGATCTGAATCTGAGCTTCAATATGGTAAACGTGGAGTAGACATTAGCACATAACAGAAATGCAAGCAATTTCATGCCGTGGTATTCTGAAGGAGCGAATTTTTCGGGTAAAGGAATAATTTGATTTGAGAAAAACATACCTTTATGGATTGAAAGAAAGTGTCTTGGAGATGCTTGTCAAAACAGCACACATATTGTTTTACAAATTTTACTTTTACACAACTCAGTCACTCGTTTGTGTTCTCCACCACTAGACTGTACAAAAGTGACACATATGCTATTAATTTATCAAAACATGTCTGCACATGTGGAATATAAGAAATTTTGTATAGATTGAGGAGATTATATTCTAAATCTACATTTTCTCCTTTCTTAGGCATTGGCTGTCAGTGACCATTTTCCTGTGGAGGTGAAGCTGCTTGTCTGATCACATGACTCAAACATCTGAAATTTACTAAGCCAGTTGATAATAAAAGATATCTTGAAGCAGACATTGACCGTCACATTATGAGCTATGCAAAATGCATTTAACAGGGACAAAATGATGGCAAAAAAGTGGACTTTAACCTTTTAAATCTACATTCCAAAAACAAAACAGAGAGAAAAGAATACAGAGGAAAGAAGAAGCAATGCACCACGGTATGATTTAGGTCAGGCACTTTTAGTGATGAGGTGCTGTTAGAAGAACCTGACCGCCCAAGTTTGTTTCCATTATCCAGCTAACTCACAATATTACATTTTTAAATGTCAAGTCAGTGTCCAATGATTTGTGATTAGAGGCCTTCACTTACTCATTAAGCCTTCCTCTTTTTGAGCATCTCAAGATACGTACGGAGCGAATTCTGGATGGCGTCTTTAGTGATGAAACTAACAAAATTTTGGACATCAGCTTCTCTTTTGGACGTCAGCTTGTCAATGGTCGGCTTTCTCATCATGGACTTGGTGATCTGTCTGGCGTGGGCTGTCAAACAAACAATATAAATAACAGTTTTCAAAATATTTGAAAAGAATGAACTCTTCCTTCACACACCTGGAATGGCCAACCACTTGGCCATTGTCTGCTCAGCTGTGGCCATGAGCTTATCTTCAGGTACTAGCTGGTCCACCAGTCCTATCTTCAGAGCCTCTGTTGGGTTGTAGAGCAGCCCCAAAGCCAAGGCCATTTCAGTATTCCGGTGGCCCACTGTATTAGCCATGGTGTCCTTAAACCTGGAAACAGCAACGTTAAAACGGTGTGTCATCACATTTGTCCTCAGTGTTGCCGTATGGTGAATCATTACCAAAAAGGCGCAACTATCCCGAGCTGAGTCTCATTAAGGCCGATGCTATAGCGTGGGTTGTCCACCATTACTCTATAGTCACATGTCAAAGCCATCAGACAGCCACCTGCAGGACTGGAACCCTGAAGAAGGAGGGGAAAAGTACAGTGAGGTTTTTTTTTTTTTTTTTGCTCTAGTCATGGTCTTAGCACTTTGCTTTAAAACTATCCATACATTGATTGCAGCTATGGTGACCATATTGGAGCTGTAGAGTTTCAACCACATCTCCTGAACAGCTTTCCAGAATTCCCCGCAGCTTTCTGGAGTCTTGCCATACATCTCCATGATGTCCAGCCCTGCTGAGAACACCTTGGGTAGACTCTGGATAGCACAAACACACAATTAAGGAAAGGAGACAATTTAAAATGAAACTCAATTAAAAAGTTTAAAGGAATTTTGTACAGAGGTGATGATGAGCCCCCGGCAGCTTTTGTCCATCTCGAGCTTCTCCAAGTTTATGCAAAACTCTGTGAGGAAGTCCAAACTGAGGCTATTGACTGGTGGACTCTTCATGTGCATCACAGCCACACCTATGGAAGACATAAGATGCACATTTCAGCCTTCTCAAATCGCTTAAGAATTTATTGGGGGAAACATTTCATAAAATGGCCAAATGAAGTTCAAAATGACCTCAGCCACACTAGAAGCAGTCTGCAAAAATTACCTGTACTCTGGTCAAAATCCACTGAAATTTTAGAAGATGTGGAGTTGCTCCTCTGCTGTGTGGCAAGTACCGCTGATGCACACACTCTGCCATGACTTCTGCTGGAAGACAGCTGGCAAAGAAGCCCTGGAGACATGCAAACACATCATACAAAGATATTTCTTTACTCACTTGACAGTGCTCATGCATGGCTCAGATTTAAATAACTTGTGAAATTAGCTTGCCATATATGCAGAATGTACAAGGGAAGCTCTTTAGATTATTTCGTTATTCCACAAGTAGCAAGATATCATCACAAGACATTGTGACCCTTGCTCCACATTCTGTGCAACAGATAACGCTAACCACTACCAGTTAGCCGACGAGGGGCATTATACATTAAAGCATTCTTCAAATGATAACTAAGATACAACATCCTCCCTACAAAGTGAAGCACAACATACCTGATAAAGTACACGTATTCCTAAAAGCTGCTCTCAACGCCATTGTTATGCTTGAAGTTGCAGCTAGGCTAACTCGATTTTGTCGGACCTTTTCGGAACAGCGCTATGGAACTGCACTGGCCAATATTTGTAATTACAGTATCCGGGTTCTTGCCACCGTGACGTTTCGAGGTTACGACGTTTCAAGGTTACGAACGGAAACGTCGTACATTCTCGTGACTAAGTCGTAAACCGAGGTTCTCGTTTTCTTAAATTGGTACGTGGATTAATTTTAGGATGATACATTTTATGTAAAGGTGGCTTCTATATTAATATAGAAAATTGGTAAATATTCAGATAATTTCAGACAAGTTGTTCATCCACATTATAATTGATATTTCAGGATCTGAATCTGGTACTATGAATTATATACTGGATGTTACTTTTAGGTACTAAAAATGTGTTTGTCATTCTGATATAGACCAAAAATTAGTATATTGACTTACTATTCTGGATATTGATTCTACAAATTGGAAAAAGCTATCGGAGCGTCGATATCGAAATATCAATGGATCGTGTATTCCATAGCAGATAGTGTAGCATTAAAGATGAGAGAGGGTGAGATGAGAGAGAGGAGCAGATCAGATACTGCAGGTATCATAAGTGACAGCCAGAGCTCAAGGGTTTCTTTGGAGGTGTGCCACGGACAGAAGCTTCTCTTGACTGGTAAGTATCACATTTGACATGAGAGCTTTGTGTTTTTATCGTTTTGCTGGTGTCATTTATTATTTACCCTAAGTGTAGATCTCTACTGGATGATCGTTGCAAATTATGTTGTGTTGATGCTCATAATGGCTAAAAAAATAATTAAAATAACAATTCCCAGAGTTTGACCATATAGCCAGATTATGTATACTTGTACAGAATATCCACCTATACATAAAATATTGTTATTTATTGGATTTCTTTGTATGGTTATTGATTGGTAACTTTAATTCTATTTTTTTAAATCAAGTATTCTTTCATTGCAGGGAAACTTTTACAATACATATCAGTTACGTGACTAAAAATAAAAAGCACCTTGAACATACACTGAATGTGCTTGAGTCGGAAATCCATCATGTCCTGCTGCTTTCTCCGTGTTGTTTTTCCTGGAAAGCTCACCCTGGGATATAATGGATCTAATGGTGTTGGAGGACATGGGCAGTGGCTGTGAAGATGATAACTGTGGCCTAGCGTCAGGCTTTCTGGAGGATTGTCCCAACCAAGATTGTGATTGGAATCAACCTGTCTTTGGATTCACAGCGCTAGGTTTGTATTCATATAGGAGTAAAAAAAAACAAAAACGTGACATCTGAGATATTTCCAAATATTCTACATATTTTATTATATACGATATACCAGTGGCAAATTTGTGCTAAAATAGTAGTAGTAATCAAACTCACAATTTTGTCACGGACAACATGGCAGCTATGGTTTGCTTTGGAGGACCATCACAGAATGGAGGCTGCAAGAGTTGGTTGGACTGTGGAGCAAGTCACTAAAGCAGAGGAACGGAGAAGAAAAATTGTCAGTCAGTCTGGAATAAAGGTTGCCGTCATACGTATAACTACCGAATGGTTCCAGGTGACAACACAGGAGGGGGGGCAGCTGGAGTTGTTGATGAGACAGAAAAGGTGAGATAGATGGATGACAAATCTTGCTTGGTGTAGTTGAATTCAAACATAGCACATAGGTGGAATCTCTCATCCTTCATTCTTCTCATCTAATGTGAAAATTGGAACCTCCCAGCAGGAAAGGAGGTGAGAAGGTAGTGATGTCAAGTGACCAGAAATATATGGTTGATAAGCTAACAAGCTGAACGCAGATCCAAATATTGTTTTCTCTCTCTTCATTTCTAGTGTGCGTGACTATCATCTACATTCCCGTGCTGCTCCTTGGTCTTCTGGGAAACGTCCTAACAATTCTAGTGGTTTGGCTACGACCGCACATGAGAAGTTCTACCTACTTGTACCTGAGTAGCATGGCTGTTAGTGATCTGATGATTCTCCTACTCCTACCACTGGATCTCTATAAGGTACAAACATTTATGATACAAGCTAGCATCAACTAAAAATGGTTTTGCTTCTCACAGCTATGGAGACCCAGACCCTGGCTCTTTGGAGACCTTGCCTGTAAGATGACCATGTTTCTCTCCGAGTGTTGCACCTTCTGCACCATCCTCCACATCACCTTCTTGTCTTTGGAGAGATATGTGGCAGTCTGCTGGCCAATTATAGCAAAGACCTTGGTGACACGCCGCAGAACCAAAGCTCTGATTGGCTGCCTGTGGCTGGGTGCAGCAGTCAGTGCAGCACCTGTGTTGGTGATGGTTGGTGTTGAGGAAGTTGGGCAAGAAGATCTCGGGGTTAGTGGCTGGAAGGAGAATGGAAGGTGGATGGGCGAGGATGGACAACCCGTGGGCTTTGCAATGGATGGAGTTGAAGAAAAACATCATTCATTTGAAGGAGAACTAGATGAACTAAAATGGGGAGAAGAAGCAAGACAGTTGAAGTTGTTTAAGGAGGAAGAACCAGGAATGGAAGTAAGAGAAGAGCAAAACAAAACACACAGACGTGAAATCATAAACAAAATACAAGAGGATGTGAAGGAAGTTTACGGAGATCAGCAAAACAAGAGAAGAGCAGATGAAGGAGGAGGAGGAGGAGGATGGGAAGCCAATGCTGCACACCGGACGTGGATTGATAGAAGAGAGTGTCGTTGCACACAGTACGCCATTTCTTCTGGCCTACTGTCAGCCATGATGATTCTATCCAACCTCTACTTTCTGGTTCCGGTTTGCATTCTCGGCCTGGTTTATGGGATGATTGGAAGAACGCTTTGGCTCCGCCCCCAGAGCAGCCGCAGAGACCAAAGTCATCGTCATACCGTCAAAATGCTCGGTGAGCACTGATAGCTAATGCCGATCTTTGTATTTAACAAAAGTCTACACTGTAGAGGCTCTGGTTCATTTTCAGACCATAAATGAAAACCACAACAATTTTTTTGTTGTTTTGATTCAATGTCTTTATGATCCACCCCCCAGGAGTGATCGTGATGGCGTTTATCCTATGCTGGCTACCTTTTCACGTTGATCGAACCATCTTTGTTTTCTCTCTGGGCACCGGCATGGACCAGCAGACTGTCAACACTGATGAATCCAGCAACAATGTTACTACATCATCGGACCTGCTTGTTAAGACTACATTGTCCTATTCCTTTGAACCACTCGCCAGAATCCAACAACAAGATACAAACACACAACAATCTACACTTTTATATAATACAAAACCATTTAACAACAGCAATTATGAAATATTTAACAGGACACGGATGCAGGAAAGCTCACTTTTGAGCTCCCATACTGTCACAAATACACAATCTAGTAAACCTAACAAAACCACTTTCATAACCCCACTACGCAACAACGACACACACTTCACTAACACCACAAACACAGACACACATTTGTATTTTCTGTACTATCTATCTCAGTATTTGAACCTGGGCTCCTCTGTGCTCTACTACCTCAGCGCTGCTATCAATCCTTTATTGTATAACGTGATGTCAGGCAGATATAGACACGCTATACACAGTCTCTTACGCTCGCAAAGACAACACTCGCGAACATTTGAATCACAATGGACCACTACGAATTTGTAATATCATAATTAAGATCCCTACTTCGCGCTGTGTGACTAAGGGTGGGCACAAACAAGATTGTAAAGATTTTTTTTGAGATGACTTCCCCTTTAAGAAGGGCTAAATGTTTGTATCCTGTACAAATATGACAACATATGATTTGTTGCCTCTTGCGTTGAATGTTCCACAGTTTTTATTTGATTCTCCCTACCACAATAATAGCATTGTTCTTTTGTTGTCAGCTTCAGAATAGCAAGTTTGGAAAACACAACGGCCTCAGGCTAAGGACAATTGATTGGATTGGATTTGTAAACCAGGCTCTTCCTGACTTGAGTTGATATCTTGTTTGAGAGCAACAATATGAATCTATAAAATTGAAAGTGACTACTCAGGGGAGTGGGGAAATCATTCAGGGTTATTGTCTGCTGTCACATGATCTAATATAACACAACACGTATTACACAAAAAACATTAGGTACAGTATCTGAATTTTTTATTTTTTTATAGCCATGCATTTGCATTTGTCGTTGTTTTATACATGAAAATTGAACATTGCTTTTTACTAACCAATTTAATTAATAATCAGTGGTACAACTGATATTTCCTACCACCAGAGGGCGCTGTCCTACAGGTAATATTCTTACAGGGCAAAAGAGAGCTCAAGTAAAATTGGACACTCTTGTTTTTGTTTTACTTAAATTGGGATGTGAAAGCAGTTAAATGCTACGATCACAATTAAAAAGACCTGTTAAGTGATTTTAGTGTATTATTTCTAACATTATTATTTATTATTATCTTATTTCTAATTATTTCTACATTAAATATTGTGCTAAAAACATCCATTTCTGCCCATTAGGGTCCAAGCTACATTCATGTAACAGTAATCACAACAATTATACTGTGATGTACAATTAATTGTACATGCCCAACCACAGGGAACACTAATTTGCTACCACTTTCACCATGAACATCTTTCCTGGTCGCCTGCATTAAGTACTACTGTGAGAATTTGGGAAGAAATATGCATTTTCATTTATTCTGCACTATCTCTGCTTGCGTATAACAACGCATAATAATGGCACTTAGCAATTAATAAAAACAAAGTGCACAGCATACGGGACAATGGGGAAATCAGCGCTCTTGCTGGCCTTCTGATACAAATTCAATAAAATTTCAGAGGATTTGAACACCATTTAAAAAGGGAAGTCTTTAACGCAATTGATCTGCCATCACCTGAGAGCAATTTGGACGCATACATACATCTCACGTGCGGGTGCTTACAAAGATACTGCATAGCGTAACAAATCAACACCATTCTTCTAGAAGAATACACAAAAGATTTCATTGCATTCCCCAAGCAGGGGGCTGAGAATTGCACCCGATGGCAGCCTCATCTGTGAGAAGAAGGCCAATGAGCATTAATTATGGAACAGTAAGGACAATGGGGGGCTATTGGATTTAGATGCTGCCCAATTACTGTGCCAATAAGATCACAGATGACAACAATAACACAGATCTAAGCTACAGGAGAAGTTACATTTATTTTAAGTCACGAGACAATGTCTTTATGGATTTAAGAGGAAGGGACATCATCCATTTTGACAATATATTTTTTATATATATATATATATATATATTTTTTTTTTTACTGGCCTTCCTGGCAATATTTGAAGCACTACTACATCCCTCATGAGAGTCACTCACTGAAGTGCAGTGCCCACATCACTATTTCACTCATGCTCAAAAGCTCCAGCAAGTACAAAGACCTGCAAATGATTGAGTGATTTTAATCTTGAGGTGCCAGAAAGAATCCTGTTTTGTCCACTGGAAACCTGAAGGGATGTTTCTTAATATGGTTTAATGTAATTTAGCTTGCATTAAAAGCTGTTGTGATGATTCACACAAAAACATTTTCACACGCATGTAATAAAATACATTGCGTCAGTAGGGAGACGTTTCATTGCATGTGAGCATGTTTTGTGGCTTAAATGGAAACAACAGATAGATATTAGGGAGCAGTTTGAAAAGAAAATGGAAACCAACCGTACATATCCTACAGGCATGAATAGTGCCTGTGTAAAATTGCCATTTCTTGCCTCCAGACAAACTACAAGTTGTGATATGTATATATAGATACGTGGGATGTGTTTTTTCCCCTTATTTAAGAAAGTTATTAAATAATATCCTATATGTTAGACGCGTGGCTGACATCACTTCAACATGAATATTCATTTGAGTAATGACGTACGATGATGAGCAATCATCTCGGCACAGTGAGTAAACATAACAGAAGGAACGGTTTTGCTGTTCTTGCTCTGTGAAGCGCGGCGCTGCCCAGCGTCGTGTCGAATAACTCCACAATGAGAGTAGCGCAGGCAGATGTTCTACTTTGGTCACATTGAACTTGTAGAAAAAAAAAAAAGGTGAACCAGAAATGCATGGCAATGTACAATGTCTGGATTCCAGCATAATTGCGGAAGAAAGGAGGGTATGGGATTAACTAGTTGGTAAATAAAATTAATCAACCTAATAGTAAAAACATGCCGTAAATGTGAACTGTATCCGTGTGGGGGAAAAAAACAATAGTTATTTTATATTATTTGAATGGAGCGGTACTAAAAGTTTTGTTGTGTAAAAGCGGTACTAAAAGTTTTGTTGTGTTACATTTGTTACTTTAATGGTGTGTGAGAGTGTATATATTGTATACAATACTATCAAAGCTGTCTCCAATAAAAAATAAACACAATAAAAATAAAATACATAAAATTATGAATAATGCTAATGTCATCAAAGGAAAATTAGTTTTATCAGGGGTGCAATGAAAACCGATTTGAAAATCGGTTATATATCCTTCACTCGCTGCTGTGATTACATACCCAGCTATAATATTGGGTAGAAATTCAAAAGTTGCCTGTCATGTTGGCATCAACACTCAATCAGGACATAAAAGTTGGCTAAGGTGATTTCGACACTTTGGTAGTGGCTGACTCACGTACGGTAAAAAAAGAAGACAGAAGAAAAAAAAAAACAGACACACGATTCATTCCTTACAGTGAGGTGAGGGAGGTGGGAGGAGCAAGAGATGCTTTATAAAGGTGCAACTTTCTTCTTGATCCACTTACACGAACGACAAGCATCTTTTTTTGCTTATAATAGGGGTACCTTTTACTTTGGAGTTTTTCACCAGCGCCTTAAAGTGAGCATGGATTCTCGGACGTTTGCCACTGTGCTGTTAGTTGTAATGACACAGTCTCTTTGCCCACTGGGAAATCCGCTCACCAGCCGGGAGGAGGGCAGGGAAGTGTGGACCCTGGAAAACTGGCAGGTAACACTTTAAAGAAACTATTTCATTTATATTTCGTATAAATGAAAAATTGCATTGCATTTTCTATCTAATCTATTCAAAAACAACAATGTAAATTAAAGTTATAAACGCCATCATACCACGATTAAGCGTCAATGGCAATCAAAATTCTTACATAATGAAGTTAATTCATACAGACTTACCTTTACATGCAAACAAATCATATCAAAAATATGTTTAGTGGCATAATACAGGCACTATTATTAGAAATTGTTTTCATAGGACATCTTAATTATAAGAAGTACTGTACTAAAATTGAGACCAGACAATATTTTATAATTTACTCAATTATGCTCAAGTTCAGCACCGGACAGCTCCACTGCCATCTCTATAAACAGCTGTTAAGTTCACTTTGTTTGGTCAGTACAGCCACATGTAAATTGCTCTCACTGTGTGTGTGTGTGTGTGTGTGTGTAGGACTACCCACTAGAAAGGGGCATAACCATTCGTCTGGCAGACCTCATCAAACGCTCTAAAGCGCAGCAGTTCCACGGCTTGATGGGAAGGAGCTTGGGTAAACAAACACATAAAAATAGTCATAATAACTATGCTTCCAGGGATTGGCAAAATGTCTTTTAATGTATTTTCTAATGTAGGAATCTTTTACACTATGCCTTTTTCATTTTCGTTTACATTCTTCCTATCTTCCAGGTGTATCACATCCGATCGGTCTGGACAGAAAAAGTAATTTTATTACACGGCTATATGTTTTATGTTACAATTCAACTTTTTTTTAACTCATGCCTTCTTTCTCTTAACCAGGAAATAAAGGGGAGATGTTTGTAGGGCTCATGGGAAGAAGGAGTTTAGATGAAGGTAAATATTTCAAAATATGTCACTTGATTTTGGATTTTCTAATCAATTCCTGTTGTGTTTTCCCAGATATGCAAGAGGAGTGGAAATCCTACTCGTACTGAAGATGTTTTATAGAAGACATCTGCGATTTTTTTTTTTCTCTCTTCCAATTCTGTATCATTGCCATTAGTGTCTCAGTGAACCTATGTGTTGTCTATCAACAGGACATTGTGTTAACAATACAAGATGTAAGAATTTATTTTTTTGCAAATGAAAAAAAAAGAATCATTAAAGGAATCATATGTAGATACTACTTCATTTTCATATTCTTTATTATGAAGCTCAAAATTGAGCTCAGGTGCATCCTCTTTTTACCGATCATACTTGATATATAAGAGTTCAACTTTTAAATTAAATTGATTGGATATAATTTGGAAAGGCACATGACTGCTTATATAAGGCCCCACACGTGACTGCATGCTGACATGCAAACCCAAGCATGGGGTGTAATTTAGATAAATTGATCCAGCTAGTTACACCAAAAATCATGAAACTTCTAACTCAAGTGGCAAAAAAAAAAAAAAAAAACCTCCCGGTGGAACTTGCATTCATTTCTAACGTGCACAAATTTCATTAGATAAAATTAGATTAAAGCTGATCTGTGAGACCCTTCTTTTGTACGTAAATTGTTGCTATGGTAATATGCAATTCAAACATCACACACCAGAAACCTCAGTAGGTGTTTATTGAAGAGGAAGCAAACGACGGAAGAACACAAAAGCACAACAGAGCAACATGTTTGATGCTAAGCTATGCTTCACTGCGGCTGCTGCTGCTGCTGCTATAAATACGGAGCAAGGTGCTTTGAGATTCGGAATTACATCGCTGGTGCTAGATGGAAAAGTACACACGAGATCTGTTAATGCCCAAAAGTAAAAGTGTTTCTGAAGCTGCTGGTCCATAACTGCCATTGGCTGACTAAATACCAAACATAACCTGTTCCTAATTGAGAGGCACAGAAACCAAAACCAGCTAACTCTGTAGTGTTATAAAATAAACAAGAATAAATATTCCCTATGGATCATGTTTGTCAAAATGCACTTTCCAATAAGCGCACTTCAGCCTTGGCAACACTTGTTAATAATGTTTGCAGAAAAAATAAAGAAATAAAAACTTTTGAAGATATACTACAGAATGTCGAGAAGGTACCCCAAAACATTCAACAAAGAATTTAGCATTAGCAATGGAAATAATTCAGAGAATAAACAATGTAAAAACTTTACAATTTATTCGTGTAGTTAGTAGGTTAACCAAGGGTGATATCCCTAAACCAGCAATATTTGCAAACAAGCCCAAAACATCGACAGGTTTTATGCTAAACTAAGAAGTTGCTAACTGCCATTTTGATATTGTTAATAAAACTTCTTTCCAAATTGTCCCAACATATGTTCATCAAATACAAACTGGGCATTGAGCAAGCTTAGAAAAAAACAGTTTGCTTGTTTTAGTCTATGATTTTGTGTTTCTATTCTCGACGTTACATTTTTTAGCTCTCGAGTGGCACAATTTGGAAATACATGGCAGAATAAACAGGAAAAACACAATTGCATATCTTCAGATCATAATCATGCCTCTTTTAAATGTAGATAAAAACAATCGGTATCACGCATCTATTAATACCAGTGCAGCGTGAATCGATAAATACCCTGTTAATGTGAGCGTTTCACTCAAAAATGGATAAGGCGATTTTTCAAATACGGCACATGAACTTGCAGTGTGACTCCAGTTTTACAGGAAAATGACTCCGAATTTAACTTATTTTTTTTCAGTAAGAAAAAAAAACCCAGTAGCTTTTAAGAATCCCAATATAAACATAATTTTAAACAAATATTTCTATTCACATGGAAGAATCCTTTGACTATTTCATTCTACACTTTGCACATTCTTAAAACATAAATAACACATCTCCTTTCAGGAACTCTAGTACAAAAATGTTCAACAAAAGATATTTTCACACAGTAACAAAGAAGCCCAAAAGTGGAATATTTCAATTTTTATACAGTGGTGAGAGGTAGAAAATTATTAAATATGAGGAGGGGGTGGGGGGGGGTCTAAAAATCTCACATATGTCCTATTGATGACAGAGAGCAACTTAAAGATATCAAGGCAGGTCCCTTCTTAAATTAAAGATGTACAAAAGTTAAAATAAGGCCAATGGCAGCTATAGCTTATAGGTTTAAATACCTGGCACACGTTAATTGATTACACAATTCTAGAACAAAATTGAGTGTTTACTTTCTTTCAATCGCTCCTGCATCTACTTTCTCTTTTCGCATAAATCTGGCCAATTATTTTATTTTTTTTCTGAACACATAAAATGATTATTTTCAAGTATTTCCCAGTCAGAGCTCCGTCACGCAAATTTCAGGTTATGGTTACTGAATATTATCTAGTTCAACCTGTATTGACAACACTGTAATTGAAACACACTTTTCTAAAACCAAAAAATTATAAATCGTGCTATGCCATTTGAGTACGGACTATACTATTTTGTAGTACATTTTCGAGATAATGCTAAAAATACTGTTTGAGTAAATAAATCAGAATAATCTGACACGTAATACATTGCCTGCTACATTTTCTCTTACGTTCTTACTCAGTCCGACAATCATCCAGAGACTTTAATATTAGACAACAATAATCATAACCCGAAGAGGCAAGAAATATAATTATTGTTTGTTGTAACAGAAGTGAGTGCAACAATATCTGACTTAGTAAAAAGCCGCTGGAAGCGTTTTTAAAACAACAGTGAATATTTTAGGTGCATGTGCTCACCAGTGCGCAGAAGTGGATGTGACTGCTTCTTTTTTTTTTTTTTTTGTGGGAGTGTGAAAGAAAATACAGTTTTACGTCCCTTTAGGTGGCGTCCACTTCAAAGCTGTGGGGTCGATGGTTTTGCTGTTACCACGTTTGCGCTCCTTGGCTTTCCAGTCGTCAATAAGGTCCTACAACGGGCGGGATTCAGTTAAGCTTGCTCTAGATTAAGTTAAAATGCTAACTAATTAAAGTTTCTGTCATATATATATTTTTTTTAACCATCTCAGTGGGCGGCCACTTTGCCACAGAGTTGCACAGGTACCGACCAATCACGGCTCAGCTTGAGCGCGTCATATGACCAAACACAGTGCTCAATCTTACCTGTCGTTTTAAAACGAGGTGTTTCCCCTTCCAATATTTGAGCATTTGGAGAGACTGCAGCGTGCTAACAATGTCCACTGGGTTCACTGCCGTCTCTTGGCTGATCTCTAACAGTATAAAGAGAAAATATTCAAGGTAAGCGTACATCATTTTATAACATTGTTGAACGAGGCCACACAGATGATGCCGACATCGCGTGAAATTGCTTGGAGGCAGAAAATGACAGTTCCAGAAGGCATAACCTTTCTACAGCCAAAGGTTGAAAGCAGAGAGGATGTCATGCATTCGACTGAGCCTTAATAAAAACTCGCATCCATAACCGGTGCAAATATCAACCGGAAATAGGAATAGGAATTGCACTTTTAATGACATGAAACGAGGAAACACTAACGACAAAGAGTAACTTGCGTATTTGGTATTTCAACATTCCAAAATGGACTCACTGACCTTTAATGGAGATTTCTTTCCCCTGAAAATTATTCAGGTAGCGGAGCAGCACCTCTTTCCAGTAACTGCGATAGCTGATAAGGCCCAGGTCAGATAATGGCCGCTCTGGCGAGCCCACTTTCTCCTCTACCTTTGACAACAGGTAACCTAAAAGGACCAATTAAAAAGAAAATGCTAAAATCGATTGTTTTATGGTTTATAGAATGCTCGAGTAACACAGAAAAATAACAAAGAGCGTCAGCTTACTGAAGTCTATAAGCATTTTTCCATATCCCTGCCTCATGTACTGTGGCATGGTGAGGATGCAGGATACATTGTAGTTTAGGAAAGAGTTTTTTTCCTAGACAAAGACGGAAATAGGCGTAAATATAGCAACGATACGAAATTGTTGTCATTTTTGAAAGATTTTACCTTGGAGAAATATCCCACAAGATGGCACCCTGTGTTGTCCACCTCAGTCATCACGTAGAAGAGGAAAGGTTCAACGTCGTAATACAAAGTTTTGTGGTCTAGAAAAAGTTTGGCCAGCAGACAAAGGTTCTGACAGAAAATCTGACGGGAAAAACAATGCTGTTAAAAAATTTCTCCACTGAAATTAAGAATGAACTGTATTATGCAAATGAATGCTTGTCATGAATTTCATCAGACATGTTTTTTATTGTTTTAAGCTTTACCTTATTTTTCTTGCCATCGACCTCAAAAACTGAAATGTTGCCTTTTCGGTAGATTTCATCGCCGGGAGGATGCTTCCAAACACATTTGGCCTAATGCGAAAAGGACAAAAAAAAAAATGAAATGCTCGGTTGTGGAAATAATGTGAACGGGAATATTTGTAATCAGTCTTACCATATGTCTACGCAAGATGGTCTGGCTTTTCATATACTTAAGGCAGAATTCGCACATGTACAGCCTCCCCAGCCGGGCGTATTCCTCCGGGTACGGCGAGTGGTACCACGTGTCCAGTTCGTAGCGTCCGAACACGATAATTTTAATCATGTTGCTCCCCTCTGACACCTGGCCAGCCAGACGAAGCTTCTCCTGTAATGATCGGGGTAAGAGAGTGATGATGAAGATGGGAGTGAAAGGAAATGGTAGAAGAGGACAGAACAGGGTAATAGGTTGCCGTGACAAAAAGGAATAAGAGGAAAAAAAAAAAAACTCTGTTAGTCAGGGAAGAGCATAGATAACACCCAGAATCACAATGAAGAAAATTGTAGATGAGTGCAGGAATTTTCTCGAGCATATAAACTGCCTGTCAATTGTAAATGAACAACCCACAGATGAGAACTCAAAATAATATTTTTTTTTCAATTAAGTAGAGCCACTGCTTGCAGAGGAACGAGGAAGACTGGAGCACAGGTAAACAAATATTCAATTTTTGAAAGGCTTTCTTTCAGTGGTGGTAGCACCAGAAAATAATGAGTAGCCTGTGGGCTCGCCCGCCAATACTGGGCCATTGTAATTTCCTAGGAATGGTGTAGAAATGATTCTGTGGAAATCTAAACATTTAACCTCTGTAAAAGAAAAAAAAAATGTAATACTCTGCGTACTTCAGTCTTCTTAGCTTTTTAATTAATCGTCGGTCAGGAGGATATTTCAGAAAAACACTCAATTATTTTAAAGAGGCAAACAAAGTCACACATTGGAATGTGTGCCGCAATACTTGTAATGATTTTTAATAACTGAGAAGTTTTATGTTCTGGGTGTGATTACGAAACATGAATGAAAAGCTGATTAAAGCTATTATAATAATAATGACGCAACACTACGAGTCTACGCTAAGGCCCCAATCGTCACATTCATATTGAATGTTCATTTGCCTTTCGGAAATAGGGAGTCATTTAAGGGTCAAAACAAAATAACCTGACTTCTCAATGGCTCTCGATGGAACAGAACAACACACACAGAATAACTGAAAGGGATTGTTCCATCTACCAAGTATATTTCAGACTCCTCCTGAGGCTGCAGAGGAGGCTGTGCAGACTGGAAGAGAAAAAAAGGAAGAAGGCGGGAAGGAGCCGGCGAGGAGGAGAGGGGTGGGGGGGCAAATAACCGACGCAACAAGAGTGAAAGAGGAGGGCGATGATGAGTTTTCTCTCTTACAAGGTCCTCCGAGGCACGTGCCTGCGCTTTCCTGAACAAGTCCAGGTCGTAGTCGCTGGTGATGTTCTCCAGCAGGGGCTCCCGATTTATCCCGTGGCTCTGACGATGATCCTAGCGGCAAAGGCCGGTGTTTAAAATCATCATTAGTATGTTCAAACGGCATTTGACAAAGGTCTCATCCACAAACCGTATACTTGTCCTTCTCCTCCTTATTGGGACCGGTGTTCCTCTTCTTCCTCAGCTCAGTCACTTTCTCCTTGTAGCGCAGCTGACGATCTGTCGGGGTCTGACACGTCGCCGACGGTTAGCACCAGCTCGCGCCAGATAACAACCTGTCCTGGATGTTTACATCACACGTGGGCAGCTCCCGGCCGGGACAGGCGCGAAACAAAGATAACGCTGTACTTTTAGCTTTGGCGTGGTGGTCTTTCGTTATTTTAGTACAAACGACAAAGACAGAAAGTAAAAAGCCCGCCGGTTGTTTACAGTTTCTATCAGGCAATCAAAGTTGACTGTAGAGGGAAGTCCGAGAAAAACAAAACATTAATTACATATTTTCTTACGACTGCCAGGCTTGTCATCTATATTACACCACAAAACAAAGTCCACTTTCTTAAATATCGGATGAGACGAGCAGCCCAGTCACTAATTTATCTCTGGCCGACAGGACGCCAATTAATGTCTGCTCTTGCCTCAGGAAGGAAAAACATTGAAAAAGTTCAGATTTTATGAAGCTTCTGCTGCTTCTGGCTATAATGTCCAATGGAATATATAATAACTTAAGGCTCCATATTATCTCCTGCCTTTATTAAATTTGACCCAATGACATAATGATTATTTAATGCTTTCTAATATCACATCTCATTTCAACACAGGGCAGATCAAAACAAAAGCCAGTCACGAATCACTACAATACTTTTTGAACCGACGCCATACCTGGTTCCTGGTGGAATGGCGATTCTCGTCGTGACGGTGAGACAGCGTCCTTTCATCGGCCTGTTTCTCGCGAGTTGACACCTTGCCCTGACAAAACATCAACACGGTGTGATGACGGCAAGTGACAGTCAGCCCTGCAGCAAAAACAACCTTCTGCGTACCAACCTGACCCTGTTATACCACTTGCACATTGTGGGAGCCCTGAATTTGTTAGCATGTAGCAAAGCAGTTGCCATTATCAAGAGTCTTGTGTTTTAATACCTTGCACTCATCAGCTGATAGATTGTGATATAGAGGGCACCCCGATATGGAGAAGTGTCTCTCGTGTCTTCCTGTCAGGTGACCTACGCAAGGAGAAGATCATATGACTCTTGCACAGAGGCACGACATTTGAAGAAACAATCCCTTTACCTTGGGAATTACATCCAGGCGTGGGACACTTCATGTTGAAGTTGTAGCTCTCGTGAAAGCGCCGTCGTTTGGGCCTGTGGGAAAGGTCGTGAGCGGCGGCTTCTTTCAGCGAAAGCTCCTTTGCTAGTCTTTCATCCTCCTCTTGAGAAACCACCACATCATTGCTAGAAGAAACCAGGTCGTTCCCAGGGCTGGAGGTCTCAATGTCTGACTCTGAAGATGGGGCATTTCCGGTGGGGGTGCGGGGAGGGGTCTCGTCGTGGTCCGCTGTCCGCTTTATGCCTGGAGAATCAATAAAGGCCAATTAAAATGGTTTCTAATTTCTATGCAAAGATCTGATGGCCTCAATTAGGAGAGTCTCTTATTAGTGAGAAGTGGAGACTATGGACTACAACTTTTATTCTTTCTTTTTTCTAATTCCAAGGTCACCAAGCCCCAGTAAGTCATTTCACTGGTACCCAGGTACTTTACACCCTTTGAGACCAGGCAGAGGAATGTTACAGTCAAGACTGATGTGAGTGCGCATGAGGTGCAGAGCTCCGAGACCTCGGCCAGCAAATAACAGAACATGCTGTAGTCCTTGTTCTTGCCTACCTCTCCAGACACATTTGACTCGCCATGAAAATAGGCGTTCTTTTTTTTTTTTGGGTGGCAGCAGGGTAAGATGGAGCTAGAAACCTTCTGTGATAAAAGGTACAGTATATCAAACTTTCTGAAGCAAATGAAATAAGAAGTCGGGGTGACACTGTCCATGATTATTCCAAATACATCTCTTGAAATGTTGTTTGGCATTTACTGGAAACACAACCGTACAATGTAGAATGTCAGATTTCAGTGGCTGAAGTATTTGGGACATATGCAATATTACTTACATGAAATAATGTCATTAGCACCCTGTGTATGTAAGACATAAAGGCCAGTCATTTTTACACTTACCATTATTAACCTCTGTATCTGAGCCAGATAACCTGCACTGCCTGAGTGGGTATTTTTTGGCCGTGGTGTTTGTCGCCCCCTGTTGGTTACGCGTGCTTCTGCGTCTTGAGGAAAATGCAGACGCTGCTGTCTCCGCTGGTGCAGGAGAACTGCTTCGTGCTGTGCTGGAGTTTTCTGGAAGAGAGTAGAAATGTTTAGATGAACCGTAACGTTATAAGTGAATACCAAATATGCCATCCCACATTATCAAAGAGAATAAGAAAATGCAGTGAATAAAGGAAGAATAGTTTCTGTGACAAAGGAGGGGTTGCTTATGGACCTCTTTGACTTTAAACAAGTACATATTGTGAATATCCTACTTTTTCCACCTCTGCTAAATAATCTTCATGTTATTCCTTCATGAACACATTTGATATGTCGAAGTTGGGCAACATATGCATATAGTAAAAAAAATCTTGCAAACATTTTACCTCGTGTGCCTCGGCTGAGGCGAAGAGACGTGCGAGTCAGGCGTGTACTAATTCGTCGTTGCACGTTCGCGACTGCTTCGGCCGGCTCGAGGTCAGCGGAGAAATCAGAGTCCTCTGTCCCATCTGAGCTGCTTCCTGTCGTCCTCTGTAAAAATAAATAAATAAATTAGAAGAGTGTCCTGGCTAAAAGTAATTAAAGACAGACTTCAGATTGGTTTATTATTCCTATGATTTTGTTTTGTTTTACCAGTGGATAATCCAAAAAAGATCCCATCCTGGGTGAGGAGCATCATATCCTCCACATCCCCACGCAACAAACTTGTCAATAATTAATCAAATTAACCTAGTCACCAAAGATGGATATTTTAGGACCTTAAGTCAGATGGAAGGGATGATGGTAATCACATCTATCATTATGTTCAAACAAGCAACATTTAGCAAAAATGCAAGCTGCCAAAACTGACAATTTGGGTGAATCTGTAATGGACATTATTTTACAATATTAAACTGTGTATAATAATATGTATAACAGAATTTTTGATACAGCTCGTGCTAGCTTGACTGGGAGTACCTAATAATAATAGGTACCTGATCAGTTCTATGTTGTGAAAACAATTATTGATTCAAAGCATTACTAAAATGTTTACTAATTGATCAAATGTTCATAAATCAATTAGCCTGAAAACGTCACTCAATACGAAAGCCCTTTTGACGTACTTTTTTGACACTTCATAACAAGAAGCCCAGCACTTCATTTGCATATAACCAATAAGAGGAGACAAGAGGTGGAGCTCTACAAAGCCAGACCAATGAGCGCAACGCTAATTGGGATTCTGACCAATCACTGTGTTGTTTTGGTACGGACGCATCGCACCGTCCTCAAAATGAACAGCTTGTTCCATCCGAGTCCCGACCAAACACGAAGTATTCGCGGCTACGGAGGTTAGCATCAACGCACGCTCCGCAATCATAATAGAAAATAGGTCGAAAGGCAAACTACAATTGTGAAAATAAATATATATATATAGCGACATATTTAAGTAACCAGGAAATACACATCTGTTAAGCCGATGAGCAAATTCAACAGGGCATGTCTTATGAATTAACTCACAATCGTATCTAAGAGTGTATTCTCAACGCACACAAACTGCTAAATGTGTAGTTAAATTCCACTGGTTACTACAACCCCTTCAGTTTGCATCCTAAATTGGATAACGTAATCGATGACGTTATGGGAGCCAGCTTGCAGTCTATTCTAAAGGCTGTTTTGCACCAAAGAAAAGATATGCCTTACCTTTCTCCGGGGCATTTTCACAGAATCGTTTTTTTCCAAGTTAATAATGACTGTGACGGGAGCAATTTATGTCAGATCCCATTAATATCGAACAACAACAAACCGCCAGGTTACAATATGAGCAAAGTCAGCTGAAAACCGCGTAACGTATTGACGATTTTCCTCTCAAGGCGCACGCTCGGTACGTTGATAAAATCCGCCTGACTGGAAACAAGATAAGGTGCTTCGACCGTTCCCTTATGTGCCTAAAATTATGTTGAGTTCACGTAGAATATAACTCTAAATACATCAATATTATATTTGTTTTATCCGTCTCAGGTTTTGAGAATTTTTTCACGCTTCAATTTGTTATACAGTTTCGTCCTTTTAAAAAATAACAAAAAGTTGTTGTTACAAAAATACGGGTTTAAAACACTTTTAGGGCAAATTAAGACAATTACAGCCCAAACATCGAACAATATGACTTTAAATAGCAGATATCTGTACAAACGATGGTTGTCGTAGGTGGAAATGAATTTCCTCGCTTCAAGTTGTCAGTCGGCGGGTTTGACAGGCAGCACGTTCGCTCTGACGTGTTGACTTTTTTTCTGATTTCGCTTGGAGCGGCGTTACTGCTTTATAACAAAGATTGGGACCTTTAAAACTTCTCAGAATAGAATTAACGGACATATTGGAGATTTTCTGCAAAATTAAGCTATTACTATTATGGCTGGTACCACCACAAAGACTGTACAAGATATTTTTCAAAGCATGGAGTACGGACCAGCTACAAGTTCCAACACTGCCACTGCACAGGTAAAATGACTATTTTGCATGAAAGAAAATAGTGTTTTTGATGTTGTTCTGAAATTCCACATATTGATGCATGCTTCTTCATGTCACTTCTACTGTAATAACCACTATTCAAAGTATTACAAACCAGCGTTAGACTCTTGGACCTGTGTGAAGTTCATTAACTGATAACTCACAAGGCAAGCATGTGACTGAATTGCGCAATAACCTTGCAATGAACTGTCACGGGGGACAGTGAGTACACTTTTGATATCAAACTGCACTGTTGTTTACCATCTCACAAAATTGCCACCCTTAATATGAGACATGATATCCAGAATCCCAAACTTTATCATTTGAAGGCCAGATAGCGAAAAGCAGAAGTGTGCAATGGCCACTTTTAAGTTTGTTGAGAATATTGATATATAAGCATTTGAACAGGGGTCTGCATTTTTTTAATATCCACTCACTGTTTGCCTTTCCGCTGCCCTGTAGGCATGGCTGGATAACCAGTCCCGCACTTTGGGTCTATTCATTGATGGCAAATTTGTCAATCTGGTAGACAGACAGACTCGCTCCTTGTTGGACTCGAAAGGTGAGCTCCGATTTTGAGCCTAAAACTCTACACAGTTCACAATAACTTGGAATTTTTTTTAGGTGATCTGGTGTGCAGCACAGTGTGTGCTGTGCAGGATGATATTTCGCAGTGTGCATCGTCTGCTATCAAAGGCTTTGAGTCTTGGAGTCGCCTGTCCTGCTACCAGAGGTCCAAAGTGCTGCTCAGGTACATACCCAAAAAAACATGCTGAAAGGATTCTAAAAGTGCTGAAATGCTTCTACAAGTGTTTGTGCATGTTTTAGGATGTGTGTCACCTGTCCTCAGGTTGGCGAGCACTCTTGGGCAGCATGGGCAGACTGTGGCCGAGCTGTGTGACCTTTGTCAAGCCTCCTGCTCCTCCTCCAGCCTCATCAGGTTGTTGCAATACTACAGCGGCTGGGCTCAGCTTAGAGACACTCTGATCGCCAACTGGACGCCGTTGGGTGTGTGAGCTGGGCCATTGGTCCTGTTTTTAAAAATAAATAGACTTGTTATATTTTTGTCCAAAATTTACAAGTGTTTTAAAAACAGGTTTGTAAATGCTGTCGTCAAACTACACTCAGCACATTTTAATTAATATGATACCATTTTGAATATCTTATTCCTCTTTTACAGGTGTGGTGTTAGTCGTTGTCTCTGATGACTGCGGTTTTTACTCCCTGATGCTCAAAGTCTTACCAGCATTGGCAATGGGTACAAAAAAGTTTTGCGATACTTAGTTCATTGTGATTTTTGGTTCATATGCGATGATGTCACATTGACTGATTTACCTAAATGTTCTTCCTCCTCAGGCAACTCGGTCATCGTTGCCCCCGGTCAATGTACCGCCCCTCCGGCACTTCTATTGGCTCAGCTTTTTATGAGTGCAGGGCTTCCTGCTGGCGTTCTCAGTGTTTTAACTGGCACTGACATGTCACTTGCTTCTCATGTAGCCAAGAACTCCAGCATCAGCTACGTCACCTACAGTGGCAACAAACAGGTAGATATCGATAAGTGAGCTCACATGTATCAAAAACTTATGATTTTTTTTTTTTTAAATAGGATGCTGTGAAGCTGTGTAAAGCCACAGCAGGGATGGGGGTTCCAGTATCTGTATCCCCAAACATTGGCGCCACATGCCCTATCATCATTTTTGAGTCTGCTGACATCAACAGTGCAGTGGATGACGTGTTAGAGACTGCCTTCCAAAAGAAGAAAGAAGTGAGTTAAGTATCCACTATGCTCGTCAATTTTTTGATACTTGTTTTAAAAACCTTGTCTCCGCAGGTGCATTGGGTGTTGTGCGTGCAGGAGAGCGTGCTTGAAAGTGTGACGGCCCGCCTAAGGCTGCGCATGGCAGGCTTGAAATGCGTGGCGCTGCCCAGTGATGATGTCAGGGTGCTCGTGGACGCCGCAGTGCAGGATGCTCAAAATAGCGGGGCCACGGTTAGTCATAAAACATCTTATTGATCTCATGATTTTATGTACAGGTACTTGACACCGTGAGCTCATTTCATTTTGTTTTTTCATACCTCAGTTGGTGCAGTCCTGCGCTGTCCCCTCTGGTACGCAATATCCTCCAACGGTGCTTTGCGGAGCGGCCCCGTCCTCGTCATGTGTGGTCATGCCATCTCCTGGCCCACTGCTTCCGCTTATGACCTTCAGAAGTAACTCCGAGGCAGTGACGCTGGGTAAAGATGCCTCTGTAGAGTAGATGCATCAAAAGTATTTTATGCGTAAAATTCTTGCGTTCTACACAGGGAACCACAGTCCACATGGCCAAACAGCATGTATCTGGACTGAAGACCTCACGCTGGCTTTGGAAACATCTAAGAGGCACGCACATTCACACAGATAAAAAAAAAAATAATAATCTGACTTTTCCCTGGTTGCATTTCTTTAGTATTTTACAAATCATGAATGCCAATGGATGATGTTCAGATCTTTTTTTTTTTTTTCTGTATCTCTTCAGTCTGTCTGTTGGCTCAGTGTGGGTAAACTCACACCCTTTCTCTGATCCGTGTCTGCCTGTTTCTGGTCACAAAGACAGCGGCACATGCACTGATGGAGGCCAGGAGGTTTGTTTGCTTAGTTTGTGACACTTTTGCATGAGATAGTTTTGCGGTATCTACTATATTTGAAGCCTAAACAATCATTCTGCAATTTCTATCTTTTTTCAGGGTCTTTATCAATTTCTGCGGCCATCATCATCCTACGTTCCCTCTCGTGCTTCCCCTGTTGCTCTGGACTACGCCAAGTTTGGAACCGACGCACCGCCAGTTATCATTCCCGACGAGACCGCTGGGTGTGTTGTTTGTTTAAATATGGTTATTCTTACACAACTTAATTTTGCACATAAGCATATTCATGATTGTATATGTCTCGTCTCAGTACCCTGAAGTCCTACTCACATTTTGTTGCTGGCAAAGCTTGCAAATCGGAGTCTGGTGCCAATTTAGTAGTGCATCCACAAGGGGGCAGCAGTGTGCTAGGCCACTGTCCTGATGGAGGCCCGAAAGATGTCCGGAATGCTGTGGAGGCAGCTATCAAAGTTCAACCAGGGTGAGTGACCAACTTAATTCAAACAAACAAATCAAAACATGTTGACTAATACATTGGAGCTAAGTTTTCTTTTTTTTGCCTAATAAAACAAAACACAGTGTTCTCAAACAGTGTTTACCAAACTTGTCACGGTCATGATTTTGATTTTTCTGGATAATCTGCATAATTACCATTCTGACTTTTCTCCTTTAGCTGGATGAAAAAGAGTCCATCTGCACGTGCCCAGTCTATTCAGTCGCTGGCCAAGGGGCTTGAAGGAAAAAGGCAGGACATAGCGTCGTCAATCAGTACCCAAACTGGTCTTCCTATGGAAGAGGCTGATTCGGAAGTGGAGCTAAGCATCGCCCGACTCCGTGATTGGGCTGCCTATTGTGACAAAGTTCACGGCGGAACTCTGGTGAAGCCTTTAACGTTGTACAAAGTCATACTTTTTCAAAAGTGTTCTTTAAGTGAGTTTTAAATTCTCCTGATGCACACTTACTTTAACATCTGGTGTGGTTGCTGTCGCTCAGCCTGTACCACAGTCTGGCACGGGTCTCTCCATCCCTGAAGCCCTGGGAGTGGTGGGTGTGATCCTTCCCGACAAGCATCTCCTCCTCTCCATGGTAACACTTCTTGGAGCAGCCCTTGCCTCTGGCAACGCCATCGTCATGGTGCCCAGTCAGGAATATCCACTTCCGGCTTTAGCATTTATTCAGGTAAGAGGAATAATGCCCCTGAATCTTTTTTTCTTAATAGATGTTTGTCCCTAAATGTGTGGGAACTGCCAATGCTCTGCATCTAGGTGCTCCTGTCTTCAGATCTGCCAGCAGGCTTAGTGAGCATCATTACAGGAAGGAGAAACCAGTTGACAAAGGCCTTGGCCAATCACAGCGTCATCAAGGCCATCTGGTATTGGGGCAACAGTGAGGTGAGCATTATCTGAGGTCCTTCAAAAAAGTCAACATGAAGTTACGCAGCTCACATGATCCCGTTTTCTCGTTGTAGGGCTGCCAGTACCTCCAGTACACCTGCACCAGCCCGCTAAAAACTTTGCGGCTGTTCTGCCAGAAGGACAAGGACGGGAAGCATTGTGGTGGAGACTGGACACATCCATCTGTTCTGGAGGAACTGTGGAGAAATGCCGTCCAGTGGAAGAGCGTGTGGATTCCTACAGCTTAAAATGATAATAGAAAGAGTGTGATGAATAAAATGACAAAATGTTCACTGTAGGGTTCAAGGCAAGTTAAAGATTAATTCAATAATCATTTCAAAGGGACTTTCTGCTGTAAAAATAGCCTGTTATAAATCTCGAATGAAGTAATGGGCAAAGGTTATTGTACAACTACACAGGACAACGATCACATTTGGTGACAATGTTATCTTGGGAGGACTTGACAAATTGTACTCTACATAAAATGAAGGATTAAGCTGCTGTCGTTGTGTAACCTACCAAGGGAGACACATTTTGTATCAAATACAATGCCTTACTGCCTTTTTGAGAAACATGCACTTGTTTGGATTTGTAAACACGTAAAAAACTTAAGTTTGTTTCTAGTACACGTTCCATTTAAGTTACTATTAAAAGTAATTTTGCAGCATTTCTGTGTTCTTGTCTATGCTCGGTTGAGATTTTTGACACGCGTCATCTTGGTAGAATTATATATACAGAGGTAATGAGATTGGGCCATTATAGGGAAAACAAGTGTTGGAATCAACGTTCCCTGACTTGCATCGTGACTGTTAATCATCACTTCTCCATTTATCTTGTGCAATCCTTTTTAGCCGAGTCTCATGGAGTGTTAACTTCCCTTCCGATATGTGCTGTCATGGTCACAAGACCTCTCCCAGTCATTGGACAGCTTGCAATTTCAGATTGCTGAGTCATGACAATGACACAGCAACATTTCCAGTTGAGGTAGATGCAAAACATTTGTCTAGGAGTGAGTCAGCACAAATCAAAACAAACTGAGCATGCAAGGGTGGGGGGGGATTGCTGAGTAATCGTGACTCAGCAATTGTGAGGTCTTGAATATTCTTTTTCCTTGCGTTACGAGGTGCATCTGCTTTTGATTTAAAGTCTCATTTTCATACATGCAATAAGTCTAGCCAAAAACTGATATGGTAATCATTCAGGTGACGCAATAGGCTGGAAAGGCAATATTGTCACGTGCTCCCAAAACCTGCTGCCATTGGCGGATGTGATAGCTGACGTCACAGCAGTCATCAGATCGAGGAATATAAATTGAGGTCCTTCCAGTTAACTCCACACGGAGAGTCGCTTGAGAGTTCTTGCTTCAACAGTGTTTGAACGGAACTTCTTTCGTCCCTTTTTTTCCACCCCACTACTTCATAGCAGCTTTTTGTGTTATTTAGCTAACTTGACGCAAAGTTCTATTTTTGTACTTTTGGTTTTGGTAAGAAAAAGGAGAAAACCTACCAGCTAAGATGGAGTCTCAAGTGCGTCAGAACTACCACCAGGATTGTGAGGCCGCCATTAACCGAATGGTTAATATGGAGCTATTCGCTTCCTACACCTACACCTCAATGGTAAGTAAGTCTGTCGAGAGAAAAAAGAAAAAAGACCGATGTCACGTTACGAGGTTAGAACGCAATTTGTATGCAGAGCAAATGGACAACGTGCTCTTTTGTTGACTGACCCAAGAAGGCATTTCCGGCTGCTGTTTGCTAGCTGGTGGAAAAGGCCAACTAATGTGCCTTACTTGTTCTATTAAAAATAAATGTTAAATATGCCCAAACAGATTCCCACATTGTCCCGTGTAGACTACTGTTTTTAGTGAATTTGCTACAATTGGTATAATTAAATGTATTGCTTCACAGAAGCCGATCTAATTAATTTTATTTTCAAATGCTAGGCCTCTTACTTCTCCCGAGATGACGTGGCCCTTCCAGGTTTTGCCCATTTCTTCAAGGAGAACAGTGAAGAAGAGAGGGAGCATGCTGATAAGCTCCTGTCCTTCCAAAACAAAAGGGGTGGACGTATCTTCCTCCAGGATATCAAGGTGTGCACTACTAACTAAATAAAAGATGGTGCTGCTTCAAATTTTGTGTTATAATTTCTATTTGTGCTTTTCTCTAGAAACCAGCACGTGATGAGTGGGGGAGTGGACTTGAGGCCATGCAGTGCGCCCTGCAGTTGGAGAAAAATGTCAACCAGGCTCTGCTGGAACTGCACAAACTGGCCTCTGAACATGTGGACCCACATGTAAGTCTGCAAATTAACATTTACTCATTGGCCGTAATATTACTTTTCCTAATCTTTTGGTGTCCACAGATGTGCGACTTCTTGGAAAGCCACTACTTGAATGAGCAAGTGGAGGCCATAAAGAAGTTGGGTGACTACATCACCAACCTGAGCCGAATGGATGCTGGAAACGACAAGATGGCAGAGTACCTGTTTGACAAGCATACTCTGGGGGGCAAGAGCTAAATGCATGTCCCTTTTTTGTGAAGGCCTGTCATGTTCATCAAAATGGGCCTTCATTAGCATTCTCTACCTAGCCAACTGTTTAATCTGGTTAACAAAGGGCCATGTGTTTAGGTGGTTTCATGGGATGATGAAAATTGTTTGTCAAATGCTCAAGTGGCTGTTGTAAAGAGATGCTATGCACTACACTGAATAAAAAAAAATTAAGCTGGAATTAACCCTTTCTTTGTTCATTTACATAAGCATTGTTCAAAATGCTCTGCTTTAGGAACCTAGTCCCATTAATTTATTCTTGTCTATTTTCTTCAATTCATAACAGTTTTTACAAAGCCAGCTGCTTTGAATTAACACGGAGCCTCTTAAGTGGCTTCCAACGTGGTTCTGAAAAATCAGAACAAATCTGACACTCCTCTGCAGGACTCAACCAGTATTTAGTCTTAGTCTGCCCTCTAGTGGTACAAGATACGAACTACAATGCTTTGGATTTCACTACATATACAATTGCCTTTGGCATTTAAACTTTAGATTGTGTTAATGGGTTAATCCTTGTAAAAATATCATTTTTTTAAGGAGATTTGTAACATCAAATTAGAGCCTCAAGACCAAATATGTTGTGCAGAATGGCCAGTAAGGAGTTGGTATTGAGGGATAATGAGGAGATTAAAAAAAAGGAGGGGAGAGAGAGAGAGAGAGAGAAAGAGTTGTGGACAACCACTTCCCTTGAGGCAACACTGTTTGATTGGAGCTCACTACCTTTGGATGCCTAATACTGACCGAGACAAAGATAGGTGAGTCGTATTTATATTATTTTATCTATATGATATATTTATATTATTTTACAGAGGCCATGTTCACTTGACATAATGTTGATAATAAAAAAAGCAAAATGTCTTTCAAGACCCCCAAAAGAAAACATCCTCCACATGAAGAAAAACAAAACAGCTATGAGATATTCAAATTTGACAACAAATTAATTAATGGTGCATCGTGAGGGGAAAATGGGCAGGAGGCTCCAAGAGGAAAAAAAAACTGCTTAATTTGTTTAAACCCTGGGATTTTTGGATTACCTTGGCTACTTAATCTTGTTCTAATGCTTTCACGGTGACACGGGGACATCTACTCTGACTCGTTATTGAGGCGAGGGGCTCAAGTCACAGCTTGAAATTCACACATACGATTTTAAACAAAATAAAATTAAATTTCACCCTGTGATGTAAATAGAGTAAATTAATTAATTCATGCAGTTGTTGTTGATGGGGAAAATACTTTGAATGGTATTGGAAAATAAATTCAATTTATCAAATACATTTTGGGACACGATATTTCCCACAGAGCAATGATGCGGATGCTCAGCATGGAGGGGGCGCGACTCCGCAGGGCAGCGGAGGAGGAAAGCAAGGAGCCCCCGCCACCTCCGCCCCCCTCACATCACTCCAACCACCAGTTTGAGAGCATGAAGAACAAGTTCTTCAACGAGCTCACACACTTACCCAGTAAGTGAAAAAATATATTCAATTCAATCTGAGGATTGCTTTATCTTTAAATATCAAATTGGTCATATAGGTTATTTTTTGTGTCTTGAATATTTTTAGCATTCTCCCTCATTAGATCTTGTCATCTCACTTTCCATTTGTGTTTTTTTTTTTCCCATTTCTCATTGTCATGTGACCATTGTGCTCTGCTCCAGACCATAAACTCAATTGTAAGTGTCATTCCATGAAACTTTCTTCTAATATACTAAAACACTCATTCGGGCAAAAGTTTGGGACGATCCATCATAAAGCTTTCCTCCCTTCTTTTTTCAGTGCCCATGTGGGCAGTAGGTGCCATTGTGGTGGTGGTCCTCGCCCTAATTGCCTGTATGGGATTCTGCATTTACAAGAAATGCTTCAACAAGGGAAAAAAGCCCAAGAAGGTCAGAGAAAGAAAGGCCGGGCGAGGACGCAAGAAGAAGGAGAAAGAAGGGGAGGACGGAGAAGACAAGAAGGTAAGCAGTTTGTTTATTTATTTATTTTAGTATTTTATGAGCATTTTAGTATCCAGTGCTCCCTTGTTGATTCTCACCTATGACTAAGCTCCTGACATCATTAGGCCACGCCCCTAAAAGTGTGACGTCCACCTTGTATGTTAGATGGCCAACAGATTGTTGTAACATCAACATGAGATGTTTCATAATTACAGCTTGTGGTTCTTTTAGGAAGGTGAGGACGGGAAGGAAGAGGAGGAGAAAGAGAACTTTGGCAAACTGGAGTACACGTTGGATTATAACTTCACGGATAACCAGGTACACAGGTAGTCTATCAAAGTTGGACGTACCTCCACTCATGTTGTTGCTTCTCTCATTGTTCCTCCTAGCTGATAGTAGGCATCCTCCAGGCTCAGGACTTGGCAGCCATGGACATGGGCGGGACTTCAGACCCCTACGTTAAAGTCTACATGCTGCCGGACAAGAAGAAAAAGTTTGAAACCAAAGTCCAGCGCAAGAACCTCTGTCCGGTTTTCAATGAGACCTTTATTTTCAAGGTGTGTCGTACTGTTCAAATAACAACCAAGCCTTCTTACCTTTTAAAATTGGACCTTCTCGTTCCTTCAAGATACCCTACACAGAGTTGGGTGGTCAGACGTTGGTGCTCCAGGTTTTCGACTTTGACCGATTCGGCAAACATGACGTCATCGGTGAGATCAAGATTCCCATGAACAGCATAGACCTCGCACAGCCAATCCACGAATGGAAGGATTTGATTGGAGGAGAAAAAGAAGAGGTATTTTTTTATCTTCAAATTTCATTGAAATTTTGAGTGGTTTTGAAATGATAAAACTAACCTGATTATTTGTATTCCTTTCAATACAGCAAGAGAAGCTCGGAGACATCTGCATTTCTCTCCGCTACGTTCCCACGGCTGGCAAGCTAACCGTTAACATCATGGAAGCCAAGAACTTGAAGAAGATGGATGTTGGAGGACTATCTGGTGGGCACACATAAAAAAAACACCATAGTCATTTGGAAGAAATAAAAATAGAGACAAACTTACAGACACAATGTAGTCTTGGTGAAAATGAACTTTGCTTCTTCCACAGATCCGTTTGTTAAAGTGGTTCTTCAGCACAATGGAAAGCGCCTGAAGAAGAAGAAGACATCAGTAAAACAAAACACTCTGAATCCATACTTCAACGAGAGCTTCAGCTTTGAGATCCCCTTCTCCCAGATCCAGGTGGGTAAACAATCGTTTGGTCCAAAAGGAACGATATTTATATAGCATTTAAAAAAAATATTGTTTTCATCCCCACAGAAAGTCCAGGTGATCATCACGGTGTACGATTATGACAAATTGGGAAGTAACGACCCCATCGGCAAGTGCTGGATCGGTTACGGCGCTTCGGGCGTCGGACTGCGTCACTGGTCTGACATGTTGGCCAATCCACGCCGTCCGGTGGCTCAGTGGCACGTCCTGCAGCCGGAGGAGGAGGTCGATGCTGCCCTCAAGGCTCCCATCCGCTAAAATAACTCAAATAAAATCACATCGTACAATACATGGACACTGAGGGCTTGATTTTTGGTGGACAGCAGATCTACAATGGCTGGCACGGATATTAAAATCCTTTAAAAAAAAAAAAAATCAATTCTTCTTACAAAGTCATATTTTAGTGAGCAAAAACTTTGCACTTTGCCAACTTTCATCAATATTTCACAGAGCTGCCCTGATTATCTAAGGGCGGGATTGAAGTTTAGGATCGTGAAATACATTTATTAGATCATATTTTGAATTGCAATAACATCTTTGTACTATCATTATTTTGTCTTTGTAAATGAGTTTTAGATTTTTGTTTCAAGGAATCCTTCCTGAAGTAAAATGTGTTTACACGGGTCTATCATAAGAAAAATATGAGGCAATAATATTCTCACTTTTTGAGATTGCATTATGTATGTTTACCCGGTTAGATATTTAGAATTCCTACCAATTCCTGACTGTTTCTCATTCTTTGTGTGTGGAAAAGAAAACGTGTGTAAGATGATATACGTGTAAATAAAACATGATTAAATTGAATATTTCAAATTCCGTGACAGATGGTTGTGTGGATTTAGTCTCTAGCTCACATACACGCGCCTCTGGAAAATCTGCTTGAATAATAATCACTATTATACCGCCAAATTAAAAATCATCAGTATTTCTTTACTCTTCATTTTTCATATATAACGGAATCCACTCACAATTATATTGCTCATATTTATTTTGGACGAATGACACTTTTGCCAACAGTTTCGTTGGAGTGTGCGTGTGTGTGTGTGTGTGCGTGTGTGTGTGTACGCACGTGCGTCACGAAAGAGTGGATTAGCAGAGTGCCCTCTTTAGTCCTTGTCTCACGCAGTCAGTCAAACATGTGAGGTGGGAATTAAACAGGACGGTGGCAAAGTATGGACAGAGAGGATACTGACAAGCTACTTTAAATACAACTGATATGCTTTATGCAGAAAAGATTAGGGTTCAAATATTTTATGAATGTTAATTAACATTTATTGATGCTGGAGCTGACTTATTTTTTTTTATATCGCGAAAAAAGGGCTTTGTTAAGGTTAAAAAAAAGAAAGATGCGAACTGACAGAGAGCATGTTGTTTTATTAAAATACATTATCAAGAAACAATCAGAGAAGCCGTATATTTGTAGGGAGTACAGATTTAAGATTCCCGCTCTTGTACTTCTTCTCGCCATTTTATTATTACTTTGGTTCTTCCTTTCACGCTTTTACTTCCAACGGCCACCCACCTTCCCTTTGCCGTGCACCTTTTTACTGTAACACACACGAGAAAGTTGGAAGTAGGAAAGACGTCCGAATAAAATCAAAGAGATAAATCGGTTTTGTAAAAACAAAAGTACTTACAATTTCTGCGCATGTTGGATTCTGTTGAGCAGCACAATAATCTGCAAAGAGCAAATCGAAACGATCAGAACAAATGACAAAATAAAATAACATTCCAGTCCAAGACTCGCTCACCTCATATTTCTGGTGCTTTATATGCTCCATATAGTCAAATTTTTCAGACTCCAGCTGGTAGATCCAGTTCCACAACTCCTGGGCTCGTTGTCTTTTTGGAACATGAAAAAAAAAAGTATTTTAGGTCTGAGGAGGAACTTCTTGCTTGGTTATTTATAGAGCGCTGGGTGGATCTCCCGTGATAAATGAACGATAAGGAGAAAAAAAAATGAATCACCTGAGGGAGTCCTCTCTCATGCTGTCGATGCCGAGGGGCTGGCGCCGGTCGGCCAGGGTCCTCTTCTTGACCTCTCTGCCAGTCATACGCTTGCCCCTCCTCGACTCGGCCTAGCCGACATGTACACACACATACAGCCTCAGTATTTTATTTCCTTTCCATGAGAGTCAGTCTCAAGACCTTGGCCAGGAAGCCTCCAAAGTTGGCCCCCATGCCAGAGAGGACTTTCTTCTTCTTGGCATCATCATCAGCTTTTTTCTTGGCTTCCTCCTCCTCTTTCCTCTGACGTTCCTCCTGGCAGATAATGAAGGGAAATGCTTCATGTTGGAAAACCATTCTGAAGAGATTTTGATCTCATTTGCGTCTGTTCTGATCGTATTTGCTTACCGCAATCCTATTCTGTCTGTCCTTCTCCTTCTCGGCTCGCACTCTTTGGATCTCCGCACGCTCTGAGCGACGACGTTCCTGACAGAGAAATTAGTTTTAATTGCATATTTTATTTTGAAATGAATCCCTATCAGAATGAAACGTAACGACAGTTTTATCGCTTCATAGTGTTTGGTCAGGTTTTGACCAAAACAACTGTGGAACTTACAATTCTGTCCTTGAGCCCAATAAGCTCCTCCTCATCCTTCTTCCTTTGTTCAAAGTGGACGTCGATCAGCGTGTGCAGCTCCAACATGTCTTTTTCCATTCGCTTCCTGTGGATGTCCTGGTGGTAAAAATGGATTTGGGGTTGGAGGTCAAACTAAAATTATGAAATTCTACTCCGGATGAAAAGTTACATAAAGTCAACTTACATCAAAATCAACTCGATCTCCTTCTGGAATCTTTGGAGGGGCAATTTGAGCTACCACTGGTCTAAATGGAGAAAACAAAGGATGAAATAAATTTGTAAGAAATAAGAAATGAGAACCCTACACACTAAAAAAAAATGTTTTAACACCAAATAATTGACTTTAGTTAAAAAAAATCTTCTGACTTTCTGGAACTAGAAGAGTTTTCAGCAACAGAAGACTGAGGCGATTTTCCAAATTTAAAAGCGAGAGATAAAAAAGATAAAAAAGAAGACCTACTTTGGTTTGGGACGTTCTTTCTCTGTTGAAAAGAGCGAGGATTATGCAGTGAGTAAAACACAGAAATAGAGGATGCATTAAAGCACTGTTGGATGGTGTGTTGTCTAAAACTCGCCCTAGTTAAAAAAAAAAAAAATAATAATAATAATTTGGTTTTCTCTGGAAGGGGCTTAAGAAAAAATCTGAACATAAACGGCTTACAAATACTAGGCTGTAGAAATAATAGGCCATAATGACAATAAATACATAATTGAGAAATAAATATTCTATATGGTATGAGCTGTTGACACTATGAAATGTCCTTCCATTACCTGTTTCATCCTCGTACACATGCTCCTCCTCCTCCTCCTCCTCATGCTCCTCTTCATGCTTATGGTACCGCTCATATTCTTCGTCCTGCTCTTCCTCCTCCACCTCTGGCATGGAAAGACAACAGATTGCACGCATATATTTTTGATAAAGAGTTGAATACTCTGCACCTTACCCTCCTCTGCCTGATCCCTGGACAAAGAACAAAGAAAGAAAATGAATAAAATGCAATTGTCGTTTTTATTGCAGAAAGAGCACGTAAATGGATACTCACTCGTACTCCTCTTCTATGTCGGACATGGCTGCAAGAAACAAGTCTGTGAATGTTAAAACAAAAAAAATAAAAATGATATCTTTTCATTCGCTAATCTCCTCAGTAGAATTGTCCAGGAGGCGATTTCATCTTACAAAAGTTTAGATACACCCTGACATAACCCAAATCTTTTTTTTTTTTAAATATCGTATTCACATCAGCAACCCAAACGAACTAAAGATAATTCCATTGGTGCATGGTTTAATGCCGGCTCTTTTGTCCTGGAACATTTTTAGACTCTTCACAGGAGGCCTTTTTTGACCGGTTGTAAATCACTTTAAATAAACAGCCAGATAATACATACTGAGATGCTTCTGGCTATAAATTGTGTCCTCGAGCTGCGACATAAAACAATGCAGAGACACAGAGGGTGTGTGTTGACACCATCTTGGCAAATGATGCTGGAGGACCAATACAAGAACAACAGGTGAGAATGTAACAAAGGTTAAACAAAGAGAGCTTGAGTTTCTCTCCCTTTCGTTCCCGCATTGCTCACACGTTGTCCTTAAACACACTCGAGATCTCTTCCGTCAGAGCTTTTCTGAAAAATCAAAGCTGCTAATTTGACTTTTTTGACATTCTGTGTTTTCTTCTTGAGATTTGAGCACTTCTGTCAGCACTAAGCATCAATGTTGGAAGCTAAAAGGAGAGAGTGGTGGGCTGAAAAAATTCAGGGAGGGGATTTAGGGAGCGTCAAAATCAAGCAGGCAAATGCACTGGTCTTAGGTAGGGTAATTTTAGTCAAGGACAGTTCTTGTTGTATGTGTGTCCATCACAATTTTTATGTATTTATATTTAAAAAAAAAAAAAAAAAAGCTGCAGCTAAAGAAAGGTAAGCAAGTAAATTATAAAATCAAGGGACCATGCAGTATTGCGTTTAATATGTGCATTTAAATATGAGGTTGAATAGAAATTGTGAGATGACACTATCGGACTTTTTGTTTTAAATATTTTGATGATATCATAAAAGAACGAGCAATTATATCAACAGACTAATTCCTAATTCTGCTAAAAGTGGAATACTGGCAAAAATATTCATGAACCAAGAATCTCTTGGCTGGTTCAGGCGTTCGAATCTCAGCTCTGATCTTTCTGTCCGTAATTGGCTGTGTGTGTATCCTGCAAACTGCCATGTAACAGTTAACCAGGTGCTAACTAGTTAACACTCGTAGTGAACGAATGTGTTTAGGGGTAAATGAGACCGAAGAACGACGTGACAAATTCACTATGTAATCTGTACGAAACAATGTCTCGTAGCATTTTATCGCTGCAAGACGAGAACATGTCGTAACTTTTTATATTTCTTTGCAAATTGAACAGCTTCACTACACAACGACTGTATATAGTCACGATAGAAACACCTTGATAAATAAATAACCATTGAATTAATTTGATCTCCTCTGTGTTAATTAATTTATCTGAGAAAAAAATAAATGACAGACCTGTATGAAGACGAGGAATCAGTTGACACACACACAAGCCGGACTGGGACTACTGTGCAAAGAAGGGGAGATTTATAGCACGGGGGGGAACAATGCGTGGGCTCTATGGATGACTAGTTGCACATGCATTCAACAACTATGATGGAGTGTTTGAATATAGGCTTCAAAAATAGCCGGGAGCGCGTGTGCTAACTTGCAGGTGTGCTTTGTGTGGTCAGGGTTGACAGCCACGGGCGGATTAGACGGCCGCAAGATGAGCACCCCGTGGGATTAAGGGGAACGAACAGTGGGCTGGCTGGCTGGCTGGCGAGGTGGCTGGCTGACCTCACCGGACAAATGGAGGCTGGTGGCCCAGGACAGGTGGAGCGGGAATGACTCAATGAAAGGAGAGATAGATAGAGAGGGTGGCTGGGTGGGTGGGGCAGGAGAGAGACAAAGCTGGCAGAGAAGGCATTAGTGCTATTTATACGTATAATTTAGTGTTGAGCAAAAGCCTCCATTAGACTAGTTATACTGATGCGACGGGACATTTATAACTCAAAAGCTGAACTGCTGCTGAAATAATTGTGGGTTAGTTCGTCCAGTTGTGTTAGCTTCTACCTGATTCACTTTTTTTTTTTTTATTTAATCCTTAAATTTGATCTAAAATATTACAGGCGTTTGACCTTCTTGGATGATGACAACTACCGTGACCACTTTAAAACCCTAACCCTAGTTTGAAACCCTACTTCGGAACCCTAACCCGTGCAGAGAAAGGAGGAATGAGGGAGGAGGGTCATAAAGAGCCAAATCCAAAAATAGGGACCCATTGACTTTTTCCATTGAGAGGGGCGTGGGGTTCCAAAAAAGCACAAAGAAAAAGTCACTAGGCTATACTCAAATGAATATTATGACTCAAAATTGGGCTGAAGTTCACTAATTATATCCAATTAAGAGGTTACGATATGAAACTATAATTAATCATACTTATATTGGATAGTATGTTTCACTATACAGTAATAAATAACACAGTTTATTATTGGACTAAAATATTTCAATATGATATGCTGTATTAGATTGACATTCGTGTATTAATCAAAGATCAAGATCCTGTTTTGAAGACAACAAGGAAGGTCCAAGAACAAAACTGCATCAATTAAAATATTATAAAGAGTTATGAAACAATTAACATTGTTATCAATACAAAAGTAAAACATGAATATGAAAATGGTTAGTTTTGATTACATCTTTATTCTGGTTTTTATCATTTCTACACAGTCTGTTTTTTTTACGTAAAATGATACAAAATCAATGATTGCAGTAAAATTTGAAAAGGGGATTCACTTCACTCACTATGTTCAGGGGAGTCATGATTTTCACAGCATCTTAATAAATAATTGGAAGTTACGTCTGGTTGTTTCAAGATGACACCACAGGTAAGGTGATTGTAAGGATCTAAGAGACACAAGGCACAATTATGAACCACTGCCTTTGTTGGGTTGCACTTTCAGATCCCAAAAGTTGCCGGCTGTACCTGAGTGCTGCTGTTGAATTGCGCTACGCTCGTCTCCTGATCGACGAGGAAGGGATGGAAAATGTCCAGAAAGTAGAGCGAGGGCCGTGCCGTCAAGACGAGGCGGTCCTCACCGATGTCCAGGACCAAGGCGCGGGATGAAACCTGCAAAATAAAGAATCTTTATTGACATTCACATTGTTTTATAGTGTCAGTATTTTTTGGATGGTTTAACATTTGTGTCTCTCACCACACCAGGCAAGTTGATTTCTGCAATGAGATACTCAGGGACACCAGAAGGGGGCTCCACAACCAAGGTGAATTCTGGTCTGAGATACATAACATTAGAACGAACAAAGGTGAACAGATAAGATAATACCTTTACCTTTTGGCCTCTGAAGGGGAGTTTTCCCTGTAAATTAAAAACAATGACAAATCACAAAATCAGTTTGTGTAAAATATCCGGCTGAGCTTATAAACAATGCATTCTTACTGAGATAAGATTTTGTTCAATTTTTTTTACAGAGTCTTTGGAAGGAAGTCATTTGGGATGTTCCTGTTTAGCTTGGCTTCTTAAACAATCCAACATGGAGACTTACTGAGGTTGCAGCTCTTGGATTACTGGCTTGCTTTTAGTGCGAATGTTCTGCTCGCTGACAGAGCCCAAGAATTTCCTGTTTTTCAGCACTTTCCAATCTGGACAAAGACGTAAACCACAATTGAGTATATAGAACACCAAAATGAAGAAAAAATTTGACTGGTAAACACCTCGACTCAGCTCGATGTTGTACTTGTTCTCTAAACCTTCCAAAGACACCATAATAACAAACTGCTGGAACAGGGAGTCCTTCTGCAGGACACAAAGACAAAAAGTAGCATGTTTATTACAGAAAGATTTACAAGACACTGTTTTAGGCAATTGCAATTGTGCATTAACTAAATTGAGACACACTTTACTTTTAATGGCAACAATTAAATATTCACTGCAATATTGCTGATTTACAACATAGCCTGATCCCCTTATTACTTAAGCAACTTAAAAGTCTTAAACGTTATGAATCATGTTCAATCCACCAACTCTTAACTATAAATACTTTGGCTCTGTGGCTCTATAATTATAGTTGATAAGATTACAAGCTGCCGGACATACCTGACACTTCTGGAAAAACTCTTGATTGATGACCACGTCATATGCAGTGCAACCCTGAGAGTCTGACGCAGACAAACTTTATATTTAGGCATTAGCAAAGTTATAGGGGAATGCAGAGAAAGGTGAACTCATCAAACTATACAAACAGTGACAATAACAAAAAAAAATTGAATAATGGGAAAATTCTACTCAACTGTAGTAGTAATATCAAGTTTTAGTCATTAAAGCAAGACCTTGATGGATTATTTCAAAACCTATTTAACTGGTTGTGTTCATATTCAATCAATCACATTGTATAATAAAAAAATGACTTACTGTTGTCCAATTCAGTGTGTGGCTCGCCGAGGCTCATGGGGACTCTGTAGCCACTGGGATCTTCTAATTGGAGCAGATCTAAAAGTTTCTCTTTCGAGATCTCCGGTGGAGGTGGAACCAAGTTGGACTGGCAGATGTTGACAAAGACTTTCTTCTTGCCGGCCTCTGATGTCGTCTTCACACAAATTCCTGAGAGGAAGGACACAATAACCTACTTTGTTGTATTGTATTTGTGTCATTTCGTATAATTTGTGTTGTAAAATTACACACCTGGTTGCGGCCGAATCACTTTGGAATCTGGATTTGCAGTCTGCATATTTTCTAGAGACTGAATTTAAAAATAATCAGATTTTGGAGACCCACCGGGAAATATGAGACATTACAAAAAACAGCCAGGGTAAAATGACCTGTGCTAAGAGCTGCTGATACAGATCTTCTTGCTGCTCTATCTCCATCTCGGAGTTGAGGAGTGTCGAGTCGGTTGTCATGGTAACAGGCTCAAATGAAGCAAACAGTCCTGTGGTTAAACAAATATCAGCCGATAAACATCCTAAAATAAAATCCTGTGATATGAAACAGCCATTTTAATCAAATACAATACAAATAAAATGGGGGGGAAAGGGTAATTGTTCTTTTAAAAAGAATATGTAGTCACAAACATCTCATATTTCCTGATATCGTTTCAAATTCCCATTCAATGTTGCAATTGAAAGAACGTACAGAGCAAGGAGTCATTCTGGAAGAAAGCTTGGTTCAGTTGTTTTTAATCTTCAAAACGGTCAAATGGGTCGACATCACAGCATTCCTCATGAACATAAATGAAGTATTAAAACAATTTAGACCTGACTTTGAATTCTGCACACACGTGTAGCGACAGTATGAGCAGGCTAAACTTGCATATAAACAAACAGTAGGCTGCGACAAGTACAGTCGGTTAGTTGACTAGCATAGCATCACCAGCAGTTCAGTGGAGCCAGCGAATATTTGTGGTTATAGTGCTTTTATAGGTACAGTTTAAATACAAACACAGGACAATACATTCTTTACTTACCTAGTTTCTTAAGGGTGACTATTTACGTTCAACTGGAGGACGGAAACGGCAACACGCACTTGTTCATCACACTTCCGTGCGTGATCCTTCAGAATAAAAGCGCTTTGTGTAAAATGCTCAACTCGTGCTACGTTGTTTTTTTTTAAACAGACAGATGAAGCAGGTCATTTGATAATCATACATAATTGATGTTGCTCTTTGCAAATGACATCTATAAAAACATGAAAATGACATATACAAAAACAATTGCAAAACAATGAGCACGTATGAACTTGTTGCTTCAAGTGACCAAAAGAGAATTTTAACAAGTCTCCCAAAACACTGCAGAAAATCCTGCTGCTGAAATCATGGCACAAAAAAAAAGGAAAAACAAAAAAAACTCAACACTGCTCATGGTTGAACATAACACTGTCCATAACATAAAGCATATACCCCAAAGATATGAGATTCAAAAGAAATGGAGAAAATAAATATTCAGCAATTAGCATATGAGCTGCGTTAGAAAAGCTTCAGGATTTCCATCACAAAAAATATAGTTATAATCCAAAGATCTAAAAATAAATTGATGGAATGGGTAAACCACAACCAGTTTACCAAAAGAAAACTATAATTATGTTATTTATTTATTCTATTGACGCAACATAACTCTTATACAAACACAAAGTTATGATGTTGCAAAATTTGAAACTACTCCAAATGCCTGCCTTGGTAGTTCTAGGTAGTCGTCTTCCTGACGTCAAAAAAGGGTTCGGTGATGTCAGTCATATACATTCATTCAGCCAGAGTAATATTAATTTGACATGTCAGTCATGCATAATTGTAAGTGTAAATCTTTGAGAACTGTTACTAGTGTTTTGAAGATCCAATGCGTAGCTTATGTGGACACTCCGATGTTCTCCATCTGGAGAGAAAAGTGAGGAAACATCCATTTACAAAGAAGGTCTAAAAGCTGACTTCATATGAATATATAGGACCCTCCCAACGAGTACATCAGCTTACGACAACACCCACACCCATGGGAAAAGGGCAATCGTGTTATGGCATGCGCTTTATCGCTTCAAAAAAATGTGCGGGGGAAGAAGAATGGAAGTGAAGACAAAAGTAGGTCATGGGTAGGTAGGAAAACGAGTCAATTGCGTGAGATTCACAGATTGTGTTCAATAAAGCTGAGTGTTTGAATTGAATTAATTAACATGAAACAACTTGCATTCAATATGTGATCTTCAATAAGGTTCTTAATAACACCTACCAGCAAATCGGACTTTGAAGATTGGTTGTCATGCTAGAGGAACCCACCCCAAAAAAAAAAAAAAAGTTAAATCATAGCACTAGGGCAAAAAGAGATTATCATCTATGGCATGATCTTGCCCAAAGTCAGCTGGGACAGGCTCCAACTTCAATGAGGGATTTTTAATATATATTTTTTCATTATTATTACCACATTAATGAAATGATCCCATAAGTGCTTCCTCAGTTTTTCAGCATAATAGACTCACCTGCTGCTGGTTCGCTCGAAACGTGCGCTGCATGTAAAAGTAAACAGCAAATGGCAAAACAATGACAAGCGTTGACAAAATCCCGATTAGCGCCTTCAGGTAAGACATTTCTGGTGAAAGAAAGACAAATAATTATCTTAATTTTTTTGATTATGATTGAAATTGTGCAATTCATTAGTTTGCGTGCGTTAATTCTGAAAAATTCTTCATATAAACAAATTCGACCATAATACAATCTCTTTGTTGTATGTCATAAAAGTCACCTTTGCTTTCACAGGATATATTTTGGGCATACTGGCCATTTCCTGCCACCGTTATACATTTTGGCAATGACACATGTGAGTTTGGCAGCTGTACAGTCGAAGATGACGCAAATGTTGATGTCATCGTTGTACTTCGTACTGTTGTCGTATCCGGTGCAGTCACTGGTGACAGAAGGAAACGATTCATTTAGTTTTAATAGAATAATGCTTCTGCATAGCTCAACATGAATGATATGAAATGATTGACAGATGGGCTGCGATCAAATTCAAGAATGGTTCAATTTTAAAGTGGAGCTATTTGTTTTCAGCACTTCCCTGCTATGTGCAATGAAAATGAGTGCAAATAAATCAAAACAAATTACCTGCCTGATACCTTTCCTCAAATAATGGACAAACAGTAGCTGAAAAAGACAACAGAAGATATTTCTTAAGATGAAAATTCAGTTAGTATTATTTTAGAAAATGTCATTTTAATGTAATAGAAACTCGTACCATATTCGCAGCCTGCAGTGCAAAAGGAAAACAGAACAATAAATACATTTTAAATCTCAATCACATTTACAATAGGTTTAATTATTAATAAGCGACTTGCAGGAAGAAATAAATAATTAACGTGATACGAACCAAATACACTATTTTGGGAATCTATCACTCTGGCTAATAGGCACATTAAGTGATGAGGATGAACAGTAACATTCAACACTGGTTTACACTTTGCACTTTGTGACTCGGCCTAAAGTGGGGAAAAAAACAAATGAATAGTTAATAATAAAACCATTGTCATAATGAACACATTATTCAAAGAGCCTTTCTGATTTTCTCACTCACATGCCTGTCAAAGCAGTCGTTCAACACATCACATATCTGTCCTTGCAGACAGTAGCTTTCTAAAGTACACTCAGCCACATTCTTTAAAAAAAAAAAAATAAGATGTTAGAATCCATTTTCATCAATCACTTTTGACTAATTAAAAACTTACTGCGGTGTTCTCTGTGATCACAAGGGAGACATTTTTAAGAGCAGTGGAATTCATCTGCGTGACAAAAGTACAGTCAAGAAAACAGTCAAGTGACATTCCACATGCTAGTTTGACAGACAATGACTCTTTATCAAAGACGATAAAAAACAAAAAACATACCCATTCTCTCATGTTTAAATAGTCTTTACAGCCCTCTTGTGAATTTCGAATCAAACACAGGAATACCTAAAACAGACAATTGTATGGCAGTTCAATTTTTAACTAAAAAAAACAAAAACACAGTGGTGGCTCTACTGTCTGGGACTTTTTCACACTCTTAATTTCATATGAGAATATTATTTTTACTGGGGCTTTAAATAAAGTGTGGAAACTAGGTATAGGTTAGGTACATATTCATTTGTGGACAGACTTGAGACCCTCAGGAAATGTTTTACATGGTCTAGAATTGGGATCAACTGGCGGAATGCTGTATAAAAAAAAAAATTAAAAAAAAGTGCTTACTTACAAAAAAACACAGGCAAGGTGGCCACCTCCACATCATTCTGCTTTTCTAAACATCCAGCCTCACACTAGAAGTAAACATTTAAGAAATGTAATTCATCCTTTGTGGAACAGTAAAATGATAAACATACAATTTAAGATATTTTACGCACAGAAATGAAAGAAGTGAGTGACCATGGACAAATAACTGAGTACCTGTCAAAATTAGGCCCGGTTGGAGCTACTACTTTGTAAAAAAAAAAAAAAAAATGCTCACAGTGTTTAACCCGTTCTACTCAACTGACCACGTTTTAACAATCAGGAATTGATGCATTAATTAATGAATTAATGTATAATATCTATATATGTGTGTCATTAGATTCTCTGTACTGATTTCCCTAGATTAGTTATTTGGTCACTTTTTTTTTTTTTTTTGGAATGCACAGAGGCATTTTAATAAGCATCCCGCAAAGTACATGAAGAGATTTCCGATTCGAAGCACGCCATGAAAGGAAGAGTAACGATACGGTTAAGAACGCATCATGCAATATCCAAATATAAATAAATATACATGCATACTTACAAATATGCCTGAATACATGCACGAATAAGGTTAATGTCGATAAAGCGGGCGTTTTCTAGATGGTCGTCGTGTGTGCCGCTTTCCTATTTCTCCTTGCTCAGGCGTAATGAGTATATTCATGCATCCGTGGTGATGTGCACTCACCGCGTTTCGATGTCGATAAAGTTGCTCTGCTTTACCCGGACGACAGGATTTTTTTGAAGTTGAGGTTTCGGTTTCACTCTCTCTTCTGCGTGAGCTCCGCCTCGAAAGACATTTGCGCTTGCATAACACCGAAATCAGTTTAAGGCAGAGTCTGTTCAACTCCAGATCACTCGCAAGGATAGACTTTTGTCTTAATTCAACAATTAGTGTCAATAGAAATGTGATGTCAAAAATGATAAACATGCCCTTATTTGCAGGCATAAAAAAAATAAATAAATCATTAGACATCTCTATTGTATTTAGTTGAATATTGGTTGAAAAGAATTTGTAAATATTTCAATTTTTTTCCATTTCCATTCTACATGATGTCCAACTTCATTAGAATTAGTGTTTGGATTAAAAAAAATAAATAAAATGCAACCCCAAATGTAAACATTTACAGTAAGGTCAAGGATTTATTTTATTTCAGGCAACATTCCATCACCATATGCTAAAAAAAATCAAGAAGAGATGCAAGTCAAAAAGGAAACAAAGGACATTTAAATAACATGAAATAAAGTTACACAAAAGCCTATACAAAGGACATCAATTATTTATAGGTCAAATGCAACAGGTACATGAAAAAGAAAAACCCACCAAACTAAGTCATAAACAATATTTAAGCATTTATGTTAGCCTTGTAGTTGGTTTGTACCTAGTAAACACACAATTCCAAGAAATGAAAATGTGAAAAAGGAATGATCAGTGATACCAACATGAAAACAAACCTTGAACCCAATTCAATGACTCAACTTAGTCTTAGTTTTCATTTTATAATGAATGATATTGCGCAGTTAACACAGAGCAATCTGTTCCCTAATCAATTTTATGACTTTTTATCAGACAAATCAAAGGTGAATCATTTTACCATATCAGTGGCTAACAAATACAACCCAGCTAGTCCAAATAGAAAAGGATTAATCATTATAAGGAAAGGGGAAAATCGTGAAAAGGGACTTTCACAAAATACAATACTTCCTTGTCATGGCGCCTTGCAATGACATCACACTTCGTCCAACACGCACAAGTGCCTCTAATTCACCCTCCGTGCCCTCCAAGCTCCAACGCGTGCCCGTTGGCATTTGGCAACTTTTAAAAAACGGAAAGGCGGTAACTGTTTTGAGGAAATACAGTACCATATTCGCGTGAGTAAAATCACTGACAAGAGTTAAGACTGACCATTTTCAACATTTCACACAACAGAAGTAAAGCCCAAAATTAAGGCCGAAGCCAACATTCTTACAATGACTTAAATAAGGAACACTTAAACGCCGTCTCCGCTTCGTCTAAAATAAACCAAACATATACAAACAATAAAAAAAAAAAAAAATCTGGTTGGATTTGATCAGTCCAGCTTGACGTCAAAACTTTTGCAGTCTGTTATAAGTGTTGCATGGCACTTGAAAAGCATCAAATAAAGCTGCATTTCATCTCTGATATGATGTTATGTCATATTCGTGACGTCCAGGAAATCTCTCAACAAAGAATTGCTGTCACTTGAACATTTTGAACCACATCCTCGAAAAGAGAAATGGTTGTGCGCACACACACACACACACAAAAAGGTCAAAGTAATTAAGACCGACAGCTACATAATTCAAGTAAGCACCAGAAACGTACTGTGATTCAAATCTGCTTCAATTTTATCTTCTCTGTTTACATGTCCCTTTAAAAGAGTGTTATTTCTAAAATCACTGGCTTAAATATTCACCTTTTTTTTTTTTTTGGGGTGTCACCTACATAATTGGATCTTCACCATCAGTTGGTGAGGGCAATAATGTTTGTATTGTGTATTTAATTCTTAGGCTGATTCTGGGATGTGGCTTTGGAACCTGGAGAAGTTTTGGTGTCAGCAGAGAGGACACGCATGATGTCTTGTGCAGCTTTTTTGATCTGGGCGCCAAACCTGTGAGAGTCCTAAACAGGAAAGAGGAAATGAAACTAAATAGCTCATTGTTTTTTCCATGCATCGGCTTAAAACAGTCAACAACTAGTAAAGCAACTAGTTAAAAACTCAAATGAAGCTGAATCTGTGCAGTCCAGAAGGTAACTGGCATGTAATTTCAGATACAGGGCAAGGTCAAACTTTTGTACTCAAGGGCATTTTTAACATGGATGGATGGGGCCACAACATTCATTGAGGTCAATAAATACATGCAAATTAGGTTCATTTAATCATAGCAAATCTTTACTGAAATATATTAAATTATAATAAAAAAATTGTAAATATTTACAATAAATCAGGTGAGCAATTATACATTTCCAAAACTACTTTATATGCACAATATGTAGAAGTTTCTTTCATTATTATTTTTTTTTTAATTTTGATTTGTGCAGAACAAAACAAAATTGATTTGTCAATATTATATTCATTGCACTGAATATAAATGACTCTCGCTCAAAAGTCACAAAACAGAACCGCCATTATGCACGAGTTGTGATAGGCATCGAAGTATAACAAGAGACGCTTTGTAATCAATCATGCTACGGCATTTAAATGTTAGAGAAATATTTGACTTACAGTTTCCTTAAAGGAATGCTTGGATGACACATGGAAGTTGATCATGTCTTCACCCACGATGATGTAAGAAACGCCGTAACCGTCATCAGCAACCTGATGTGACCGCAGACAAACGTGACAATTTCACCATATACATGTAAATGTATAAAATAAAATAAAAGGATCATTGATGTGGTGCTCACAGGTCCAAATCCTCCGCCGAGTGATACAAAATCAGGGTGGTTCTTCAAATCAAAAAGTTCCATTTGCTGAACCGGCGTCTGACTTGTGGAGAGGCGCCAAGGCTCTGACAAAACCTGACGTGAATAGAGAGATTGCAAAGTATTGAACTTCGGCGGAACAGGAGCAAATAGAGAAAAATCCAAAATGTCACCTCTTTTAGAAACGGTGATTCCACTCCCAAATATTTGGAGACGATGTACAGGCAGAAGAGATGTCTATCAATTCCAGCTCCGGTCATAGCCAAGCGATACAGATTTTGGTGTTTCTCTGAAGCCAGTCGAAAGAGTTGCTGACATTGTTCTTCGCTCTACAAAAACACAATTCGCTCAAATGGAAGAAAAGAAAAGAACTGGAAACAATACACTTTGAATTTTCGATTCAACTTTTGCTTCAAAGTGAGCCAAACCCCAAAAGTAAAGACCTACCTCGCCACTCTCCAAAGCTTTGACGAAGGCACTGCTTTCATTCGAGCAGGATCGCACCGTCTCCGTCCGTCCTTCCCTGAAGAGACGGGTCATGGACGCCTCGTAGGTCAGACAGAAACCGCCGCGATCCTGAGGAAATAAAATAATGAATATGCACAAAGCCCGGGAAATAATGTAAAAATATACAACATGTCTCACTTACCCTGTAATACGCTAACTGTAATGCAATCTGAATAAACGCGTCCGGGCTGACCCGAAGCTTCTTAATTCGGCCTTTGCCAAAGTCTCTGAAGGGGAACACGTGACAGTCCACATCGTCAGCCAAAGCCTTGGCAACAGCAAGAGAGCTACACACTTGGGCTTGAACCTGAAAATACCACAGAGGTAAGAGACTTGAGCAAAGTGTTTTTTTTTTTTTTAATTCTTGTTGAATTCCAAAATTGGGACATTATCTTATCATTAACTTATTGTTTGTTAGGGCTGAAGTTGTCTGCTCATGGTGAATTTGCTAAAAACAAGTTGATCAGGTTAAACATTCAACTTCATTGAAAGTGTTTTATTTTAGTACTAATGAGCACATAGCAGGATGTTGAATTTTCGGTTTCATAATGATGCGACTCGCCCCCCCCCCAAAATTCCATCGGATGCACAGCAGACAACGGGGGCTTTTCTTATGATCGTGCGTCAGAGTGCGGAGAGGAAATAAGACTTTTTTTAGCATTGAAACATATTTTACACAATCCCTTGACTTGTTCCCTAGCGATCATTAATAGTATTCCCATAAGAATGATCGGTCCGTGTATAAAATAATGATACACTGCACAACAATTTCGATGATAGATTCATATTGTCTTCTGAGTGTGCAGTCCAAAGTGTCAGCAGCAGGTCACGACAAAAAAAAATCTTTCATTTATCTGAACAAAAGAATCTACGGATATGACCTGCACAATAACCTTTCAATCGGAAAATCGGATTCATTCAATCAGATCTTAAAGTTAGTTAACATGGGCAGCGGCTAGCAAGTGTGTCACTGCTGTAAACCTTACTGTGTTTATACAAAAAGCCTGTCCAAACACATCGTAAGACGGAATGATAACATTCTGGTATGATCACTATTGTAAACTTTGGTGTGTCTGGACACGAGTGGCGAGTTGGATGACAGCGTTGGAAAGTTATCAGTAATACCTCTGGTGTGATGTCCCAGATAAGCCTCTGGGGATGGGGTAATGAGCGATCCACTTCACCCTTACAGTGGCCATCCTCAGTGTATCCCAGATGGAAGGCATCCGTGGCTAGCGTGAACTGAAAATATATTTACAGAAAGTAAAATTAGGTTTACCTATGAGGTTGGAAAAAGTGCATTTGAAAGAAATATCATACTGCGATGGGGATGAGCCACCACCATTGCTCTGTGGTAGGCACAAAATTATCATTTTTTTTATTTTACTTTTTTTTTTCAAACAGAAACGTTGATTCCGGTGTGAGAAGAATTTTTGCTTCTTTTGTGTGTTTAGGCAGCAGATGGCTTCAATCTGAGGTTTAGCAACAGTGGTGCTAAAATAATGACGGTCGTTTGTGAACCACTGAGGATTGTGTGTGGGTGGGGGGTGGGTCATGATTACATCTTGTGAGATGCATACTCTGTTAAAACCGTGAGAACTTCCTTGAACCCAGCCACGCAACAGTCTTCCACAATTGATGTGACAGCGTGAGAATGGAATGCACGCACCTCCCACAGGTGAGCCACGGTCGGCGCATCAGCCCAAGAGTGTTCAGCGTTCAGTCCGTTCTTCCCGTTTTGGTAGATCACCACCGAAAATGATTTATCATACCACCTAGGGAAAAAAAAAAAAAAATCAAAGATCGATGCAGACACAAATAATTGATTAATTCAGTTTGATCCTCACCTGTCGTAACATTTGCCATGAAGCAACGACTTGGCGTATCGGTCCAAATTTCCCGCCGGGTCGTTTCCTCTCATACCTTGCTCTTCATCATCCAAGGTGACAAAGAAAGCTGCCTTTTCGATGGCATCTAAGGATCGCTTGTTGACGCCGGAGCTGAAGTACTGCGTTCGCACCTGAGACCAAGGAATCCTGGAAATAAATCGGAACACGTGAGAAATGCTTCAATAAACCAAAACATCCATTATGAACGGCCATATGCTTTCAAATAGAACGTGTATACGCAATTTGGATTCATCTGAAATGCTTCCAAGACTGTCAAAGTTGAAATATTTCATGAAAGCCAAAAACATCCCATCCACAGCTGTGGAGCCTTTTCTTGTGCCAGAAGCCAAGGCCAAACACGATTTCCCACGTCGCTGCGTACGGTGACAATAACGAAAATGTAATCGTGCTTTCTACCTGTCTCCAGCAGTGAGGGCTCCTAGTTTGTCTTCTCCGGGTAATGGAGGTGAAGGGTCATCCAGGATCCTCTGAATTTGATACTCAACTTCCCTGGGAGATAGCAGGCGGCCAGCCCGGTACACCCACAAGCGGAAAAAGCGTCCCTTGTGATACACAGCAACAAACTCGCTATCCAGCCAGTGCTGGAGAACATCTGTGAAAACAAATAATTATATCTTTACTGGTCATTCTGTCATTCTGGATATATTTGTGTGTGTGCAAGCATGCGTTACCAGTCTCAACTCCCGGAGTACGTGTTGTGTTGAACATCCTCTCAGTCTGGGCTGCACACAGAGGGATAACAGTACCCGGAACGCGGCTCTAATTCATCGAGACAATAACAAACATCGACCTAATTAATTTATGTGCTTTATAATAAACATGTTGTTTATTGTGTTACTTAAAATCAAAACAGAAAATCAGTAGAGCTCATAAATGACATTGCCGATGTGCGACCCTGTTCTAACATCTGCATGTGATTTAGGTCATCAGAACTTTCCAAAACACATACCGGTTTGAGTTCCTCTCGATTTACTTTGCGGCGGTAGAGGAGCATGGCTATAATTGTGTTTCCTGCCCTGGCGGCTTGGATAGAAGTTGGAGTCACATACAGGAAGTCCTTTAAAGTACAACGAGAAAGTAAGACGTTCAACATCGCAACCAACCGCAACCAACAAGGATTAGAGGAAGTGAAGGATGAAACAAAAAAAAAAATCCAAATGGATGGCTGCTAAGCAAAAAAATAAAAAAGCAAATGGTTACCATGCCGTAGTAGTTACTGTTAACCATTATGGGGCCTCGGCTTCGAAGGTAAATGTATTCCTCCCACCAGTCACTCACCTGAAAGGAAAATAGAACTAGAGTAAATCATAACCACGACCTCTGACGAAATAAAAAAGTTCTTAGTTAAAAATCACTTTATTTTCCACGACGCTTTGAAAAATTTGTGGAAGAAAACAATGACTACACTGGTTTCACACTTCCAATGCATATGAAACGTTAAAAATGCAAATTGACAGTAGCGCATGTGATTTTTTTTTTTTTTTTAAAGTGATAGACTTACATAGTTCGTAGCCCAGAGAGCCTTAAGTTTTAAATAACGTTGGAGTCGATTTCCCAGGTTGCATTCAAAGTCTGAGGCCAGTGTTTTCATCCGTTTGAATTCAGGGTCGGACAACAGAGGACGTGTTGACTCCAAGTGCTGAGGCAGAAAAAGAATTTGAACAATTTTGCTGTATTACATCAATCAACATGAGGACTGTGAGTGCAGACATGTTAGTGTTTGCGCACACACCCTGCTGAGTGTGTCCTTGATGGCAGGAACAGGCAGATGAGGTAGCGACGTCTGATAACTATATAGTAGCGGCTTCCTGCTAGATAAGAGCCTCAGTAGAGTCTGCCAAAAAAAAGACACAATTGGAACAGTTTGATGAATGAGCAATATCAACACAAGCACAGAAGAAGTCACTTTTTGCATGTATCGTGTTTATTTTACAAAAGGAATCCAAACACGCAGATAAGTCAGTCCAAAACAATTTGGCAGAATTTTGCAGCAACATTGACAATGATAGAAACTCGCCACTAGAGGTCACTGTAATACAAAGTATGATCATAACTTACCACCCAGATTTTGGTGGCGTTGGAAACTCGACCGTGCTGCTCAAACATCCACTGGTGGTAGGAGAGGAGGAGCTTGAGGCAGAACCTGAGAGCAAGGATGAGGGAGAGCCACAGCAGCGTGCTGAAAACCAGCGCCGAGAGCATCGTCTGGCCCTGAGCGCTGAGTGACAGGCTGGCATGGAGGAGAAAACACAAGACAAATCATCCATTATTGATCAAGTCCAGTCATATTAGTCACTATGACGGCGCAAAATATTTCAACAATAGTGAAAGTGTTTTAAAAGTGTGCGTGTGTGCCCGTAACACAAACAGTGAGTCAGTAACACTGAGTGACATGTCTGCCTGAAATGTCGGTCAGAGTTCACGTGTTTAAAATCACACCCACATTGCTCACTTGTGACTCATCAGTCAGACATGCAGAGATTTTGGGTGGTTGCGGTGGTTAGCCGCTTGCATTTTTTAAATACCTGGCTGGATGCAAGGTGTCGCAAAAGAAGCACCCCCGACCCTCGTCAGGATAAGCCGGTTTGAAAGATGAATGAGTGAATAAAGTTAAACAGTAAAGACAAACACTCATTTTCTACCTGAGGGGAAGGTGTTGCTGGATCTTGGAAATGAGCCCCATGCTCGGATCAGAGCGCATGTACATGGTGGCCAGGATGGCAATGACAACAAATAGCCAGGATGAAGGACTGGCTGGATACATGCCCTTGATCACTCGGTTCTGCAGCAAAAAAGAAATAAATGGAGCTTCTCCTGTCGGGTTTAAAGTCAATGATGAAATTGCATCATGGCTGTTACTCACTCTTATGCGGCTGACACGCTTTTTCCATGATCGTACTCCTGACAAGTAGATCTGGTTCAGTGCCTGATATGAAAGCTGCAGATCAATGCCTTCTGGTGTTATCGTAAATTGGAATGCCACAGCTTGGTGAGCTTCTGCCATGGCTATTGGACCCATGAAAAAAAAAAAAAAAAAAAAAAAAAAGATTAATTCAACATGCATGTAGATTTTTTAAATTGTAACACATTTTAATATTTAGAATGAACCCAAATTTGCTCACTGACTATTACATTGGGTTTTATTTTGTGGGCCACCCATGGGACAATTTTTAATTATTAAAAAAAAAAAACATGCCTATCCTAGCAATTGAATAAAATGGCAAGCAAACTGAAGATACTACTGCACAAATGGTAGCCATCAATGTGGTCATGAATTATATATGACAGTACTTTTATGCAATTAGTATTAGAACTGCGCTGCTGCCTAAACAAAATAGATTCAATAACCTAAGCAGCAGCTAGATGTGGGATGGCAGAAATATTCACTCCATGGGCATCATTATTATACTTTTCAATCCCAAGTTAAATAAACAAAAACAAGGATGAGTAGCACTCTGTGTTAACATGCAAAACCGGTTAAATCACTTATGAGAGGCGACCAAACTAGTATTGTGCAGTACAAACATCAAGCATGTCACTAGAAGTAAAAGGCTCGGCACGCGACATGATTGGATCCAGACCTTATATATGTAAGTTGAGTCATTCAAAATCATGTACATTTTTCCACAATGAATGCTACTGAGGTTTTGTTGTTCTATGTTCAGAATGTATCTGAATTAAAATAAATGGTGCAACGTTTATAATGTAAAATCAATATTAGAGTTCAATGTTGATTCAATGTTGGAAAAATGATAATGAGTCCAATACTTGCCTGCGGAAGATTTTACATCAGCAATAACCGGTTTGAATTATTCAACGATTAAGCATTCATGATTTAAAATAAGAAAAGCTATCAAAAGAATCTTGAAAACATTTGTAGCTCACAATTTGATCTGGGCAATTGTTGAAACTGATGGAACATTTTGTGTGCATGAAAAATGAACAGCCAGTAACATTTTTTTTCAACAATTTCAAGCATCTATTAAAATCAATCTTTTATTGATCGATCACTGGGTTTAATGGATGGGCGACAAAATCAAACGACTATTATTCAACACCGTGACGTCATAGTATCGAACAGGGAGCAGCCAGTTTGTCTTTCACCGTGCGTGTCAATAGTTCAAGGATTCTTGATTATAATTTCAGTAAATGCTTAAGACTTCTTTATGTGTTGTGCAATGACGCTACCATGACGACCACCGGCGAAACTTGTTTTCATATGGCTTTACTTTAGAAAACAGGTTTAGTTTTGAACGTTGCTCCACAAGCATACCTCATGCTGTGCATCCATTCACCATCCTCGTCCAGCGGTGGTAAAAGAAAACCAAAAAATAAACATATGCACTCGGCAAATATGTGACATTTGCTCTCATTTTGGAGAAGTCGTGTAGCATGCAGCACACAAACGCTCCATTCAGTTTCAGCACCATCTCCACCCGCGCGAAGCACAACGAGGAGTGGGCGCACAAATGCTTGGAATAAACATCAATTAAACAAGTGGGGAAAAAGGAAATTAATAGGAGGTTTGAATTATACCTGGAAATTGATGGAAGGTGTTTGCTTGGCAGTGTGATCGATGGAGAAGCTTCTATTTGTGCCGCTCCCTGCGCCTCCTCTCCGGATGGGGAAGTGAGCGCTCTTCACTCTCGGTGCAAACTAGCCTAGCTTGCTAACAAATGATTTCAACAACTGTCGCCAAAGATCGTCTGTGTTTAAGTCGAGGACCTCCTCTTCGCTATTTTCTGCGGCAGATTGTCTTGGATGTTCCTGGGGTGCGTTCACGCTCAATGGATATAAGCAATATTTAGGACGAATTCCAGCCATTTAAAAATGATGGTATTTAGATTTGAATAAAAGTAAAATAAAATGAAAAGATAACTGCATATAGTTTTAAAATAAAAACAGGAAAACAAGGGTAAATAACACTTGTTTGCAATTCCTTTTTGTTTGCGATTCCCTTTTTCTTGTTATTGCTTGCTTTTGTGTTTGCAATTCCTTTTGCTTGTTTTGATTTTTATTTTGTGTCATTTTAATTTTGATGCAACTGTCATATAACAAAAATCACAAGTGTATCATATCAATATGAGCTCAATTCCTCATAGATAATTCCATTGCTGTTTATTAATAAACATTTCTCACAGGCAATAATCATTTCTGTTTCCCCTCATACCAGTCATAATTAATATTTTAGAATTTGTTTTCGTTTCAGCAGTTTGAGTGGAGGGTGAAAGATGAGCTGTGTTTGGTGCACATGGGTGGGAGACAAATGATTGTAGTGGGACTAAAAGAATGACACTTAGGAATAATGAGGGAGAACGTTTTATGGCGACTACAGTGTCGATAAAAGACAATGAATGCTACACAGAAACAGATGGCATACGATGAAGACAGACAAAGTTATATAGGGTGCATGTGCGGTGAAGTAATCAGTGTAAAATGTATACAAAGGCAAGGGGAGTGATTAAATGACAGTGATTGGGGTGGGGTGGCTGACATATATTTCAATAATAGCGATGTATTCTGCGCTAGGTAGTTTTAAAAGCAGCAGCCCTTTGTGTTTTTCTTATCATGCTTTTCTTTCTATCTGTATTGAAAAGGTTTCTTCTCAGAAAAAAAAACTTTAACCTTAATCACTGGCGGAGCTAGAGGGGGGACTTTGGGGGTACCTCCCTCCCCTAATATCCTTGGTCCCTCCCTGATGCCTTGCCAGATATTGACTTTTGAGTATTTTTTTATTTTTCCAGGACTATTTTCCCACATTTCCATCTATTCCTCATATGATACAACACAATCGATCTTTAATTGCTTGGGTTTGTAATATTTTTTCTTCGTTTTGCAAACCTAAAGGAAAAATCATGACTTCCCAGTGCCCATATTTGCTTATTCCTCCAAACATTTCTGACATTTAAACTGGATGGACGTACATGACAAGACAAACGCAAGCTCATTTGTAAGTCAGTGCTTAATTGAAAAATTATAAAATAACTGTTGTTGTTGTCGCCACAAAGGATTCCAAAGATCAATGACTATTTTGGAGGATTGAAAGACTGCTGCCATACTTTGTAATTGTAGCTAAAAATTGTGTTTAATTTTAGAAGTGGAGTGCCCGTGATAGTGTTAGTACATGCATGTTTGCACTAATTTCCTTACATTCCAGAAACATACAGCCCGTGCTCTCTTTTTAGCGAAGAGTGTCAAAGACAATGACAGAGAAACATTTTTTAAAGCCTTATCTTATCTTATGTTTGAGTACGATTTTTATCTTTGGTGGTGTAAGTCATTTAGTGTAGCAAAGTGGGTTCAAAATTAACAACACATAACAATACAGGTGGGTTTTTGCAGCATAAATTGTCACAATAATCAAAGCTTTTGTGGTCGATGAGAGATAAATAATAAATACAGAATTGGAAAAAAAATAAACCTTTAAATGTAAAACATTCATATTGATAGGGCCTATTTTGCTGGTGGCATGAAAATACAGACAGACCGGAGTAGACTACAAAAAAAAACAATCATATGTGGCTCGCAATTTCTCTTGCCTTCCCCCTCTAGGCAATTGTTTTTTTTTTTGTTTTGTTTTTTACCATGACAGACATCACAATCAATGTGTTTTACATTCTTTCTTTTGCCCTTTGGGAGCAATACATTGCTTGTCATTGGCTGATATCTGATATCATTGAAAAATAAACAAATAAATCAATAAATGTGTGCTTTGGGATGGTTTCCAAATTAATTCATTCATTTATTTTATCTTCACGAGGGTCGCGGGCATTAATATTCGTAGCCATGATTATTTTCTGCTAGCCTGACAAATAAAACAAAATGATATCTAAAGGTTAGAGTGGATTTTGGTATGGGGACGTGGAAAAAAAATAAGTTCAGATATGTCGATGAAAAACATATAACACGAGGGATTTTGGATTTAATCAACATGATGATAAACAAAAGTAAATAAAACCCCTTTTGTCTTTCTGTTACTTTTCAATGTGAGCTATTCCGTATGTGTCCTGTCTCTAACATCTTTTTGCTTGAGGGACTCCTCTACTAAGTGATAAATGGGGAAACATCGAAATGGTGATCCACTATTTCTCCTCCGTTAAAGGCAATACGGTATCATAGCGTTTATCATTTTGATTCTGAAATGAAACTTAATCAATCGCAAGGATAAGATGCATCAGTGGGCCTTATTGTTTTTTTTGTTTTTTTTTATATATATATATCCCGGTACACATAAGTATCAGATCCATCTTCTGTGATGTTTTTGTGTGTTTTGTTTTTGCCATAATACAGCATCCCTTATCAATAACCCTCCTGTAATTCCGACCCATCCAGTTCTTCGTCATTTCTCAAGACACAACCTTTGTTTTTTTTTGCTCATTTTAAATAGACATTCCATAAAATCATGTAAGTCATGATGTCAGGTTAAAGGTCAAGTTGAGAAGCATTCATGAAAACCGGAAATGAGGAATGAAAACGTCGGTCATTGGATGTTGATCAGAAGCTTGCAACAAAGTGTGAAGTAGGTGAAGCATCCCGTACGTTAGTGAGCAGGTCGTGTGCTTTCTTCATTAGCGTGTGAACGTGTGACATTTTCTTCTAAGGTGGGATTTTTTTTTTTTTTTTTTTTTTTGGTGGTGGTGGAGGAGATCTTGCTTCTGATTTCTCCTTGAGGACTGAGAAAAATCCACGGAGCTTTACGTTAAATCTTTTCGCTTTTCCAATCCGCCGCTAGGAACTGAAGTAGCAAGGCAGAAAGAAGGAAAAAAAAACGGGATGCGGGTAGGATAAAGGACAGAGTAGATATCCCGCCTCTTCTTCATAGCATTCTGTTCAGGGGTGTGACTGTGTCCCATTGGTTGTGGAGAGAAATAAAGTTTTTTCTTTCCCCGACCCTTGTAAGATACCTCCGTCGTCGTTGTTGCCGCTTCCACTCGCCGCATCCGCCGCCGCACGCTCCTTCTCGCACCGATCACTTTCCGAAGGCTGACGCGAAGGTGTGCCGGGCTGCCGGGAGGGTTTGCCGTTCTTCTCATCTGAAGGATGCAAGGTGACATTTAAGAGGAAAGAGATGGGACCAAGAATAGAACTACGGGTACATACAGCTTATGAGTTACACACCAGCCAGTGCCTGCACAGAAGGTTGATCATGAGTACTAAGGAGCTGAGCTTGGATGGTTTCCACCACCCTCTTGAATCTGCGACTAGGACCTGAAACAAAAAAAGAGGAGGAAAATATAAATAACGCAATAAAAAAAAAAAAAAAACACTATGTCGGAATGTAAGTTGAATTTTTTCCTTGAGAAAATATTAGATTAATTGTATTATTATTTATTATTAATTAATATGAATTAAAACAATAACAAATATAATGTTTAATAAAAATATTCACAATTACAAATACAATACATCTTTATTTATGGAGTCTTTTGTGTGTGGGTTATTTTTTTGTTATTTATTATTGTACCCCCAAAAGTGCAATTTTTTTTGTGCAATGAAAAACATCATTATGACATTCACGGTTTAATTAGCATGTGTCATATATTTAGTATTCAGTACGTAGCGGATGTAGTATGACTATAATTCAAAAGAAATGTAAGAAATTATTTTTTAATAATAACCAATGTAATGTGTAAAAAGAAAAAGAATGAGTTTGAACTGATGCTTGACATCAGCTGCTTTCAGGGATGGAGTGCCAAATGCACGCTGTCTGTCCACTCAAGCATAAATAGCTCACTCTACCTGTTATTAGGGTGAAGGTGACGCTGTATATGCCAAGCGCTTTTCTGCCTTCCCTCTCTGCTCGCTCCTTTTCCAGTTCCCGGTCTCCTTCAGAGAAACCGATGTCCACCTGAAGGACAAACCAAAACACACATCAAATAAAAATGAGATTTTTTTGCTTTCTTTAAGACACTCTCGAAGAATTATTTCAACAGGGTTCATAAGTGTTGATCAAGAAAAAAAGAAATAATACTTGGAACTTGACAGGCTTCTGGAAAACCGACGGGCCACCAGAGGATTTGTACTCAGCCCGAAAACTGTTCTGAGACACAACACTGTGACCTAAGGAAGGGATCTGAAAATGGAGTAAAAAAAATATATATATTATCTTCCCCTCTTCATAAACAAATTTCAGACCAATTAAGGTCGGTTGTACTTACCGAAAGAAATGCATGGACAATGTCCGCCTTGATAGAGCTGAGGGGTTTGTCTCGAATCAAAACAAAGATTTGCTCCTCTTTCTCCAGGCTGATGAAATTGCCAAACCAGGACCTCTTGGCCAGTCTGTTAACGAGAGTCACACATTAGAGCACCAGCAGGATCTTCATGATGAGAGCTTTAAATCCTGAATTCGTTAGAGGCAGCAACTAATTAGCCCCTCTTATGTTTCTGTACCATCGTTTTCATGCTGATGTGCATTTTCTTTATCCTGTTTTTGTTTTGTTTTGCTATGATGTCACAGTACAAGCGGAATTCAATGTTCAGTCTCATCTTTAGTTCCAAGGACGGTGAATATGTTCTTACTCTGGACTGGACTCTGGAGTTAAACTGGACATGTCCTCTGATGTTGGGACTACAGAATGAAAAACAAAGATGGATAAAAGGCAGTGAATTGAAAAGTCCTAATTAAAGACACAGAACTCATTCCAGAAGATATTTTGGACACAAAACAAATCTTCTTCCTCATAATTACATTTGATTTTTAACACAAAGAACGATCAAGTCAGAACAGAAGACGAGAATTCTCCCCGTCTCACCTTGGAGTTTGCGCCGGTGGAAACGTGGCGAGCCCAGCAGGTTGTTTTTGAACGAGTTGAGCCTTGTTCTCCAGTGGGCGGAGCTAGAGGAGGCTAGTCCGCCGCTGCTACCTGGACTGGAGGGCGGCGTCAGTGACAGAGAAGCCCCTCCAGATCCATCCCCTCTGGGAGAAGAAGACGAGGAGGAGGAGGAGGGAGGGGTTGTGGAGGAAGGGTGTTGGATTTGGTGCACGGGCGTGCCCAACGGGGTGGGGAGAGGTGAGCCTTGCGGCGTGACCTGCGACACAGGAGGAGTGGCGGCAGAGGAGTTAGACGAGGAGTGGGCATTCTTGGACTTGAACACAGACGGAGAGGGAAAGTTGAAAAAGCGAGGGATGGGAGAGAGAAGCGGAGAGGGGGATGGTGATGGAGTGCGTGGGGTCTGGAGCGGGAGGGACTTCATGGAGTTGAGATGGGGACGCTCAGTGGGGCCTTTGGACGGGAGGGTCTGAGTTTTGGGGTCGGGCGCCGGGCGGATAGGCCGAGGGGTGGTTGCGCTCGCCGCTTTGGGATCTTTAGAGGAGGAAGCTGCGGTTACTTCCGATTGGCTGAAAGTGAACACCGGGCTCTGACAGGATGTGGAGACATGAGAGAGAGAGAGAGAGAGAGAAAGAAATGGTCATGAAATGATACATGGAAGCCATTCTTCCAACAAACAAGATGTTGGGATGAATTCATGATGTCACAAAGACTATAACAAAAAAATGACAGTGGCTGAGAATGTGAAGAGCTTTCAGAAAGCCATAGACAACACTGGATACATTTTTTTACCCCCGCTGGATTGGTCACCAGTCAATCATCATGTCAAACCACTACACTATCAAGACATTTGTCCCAGTCACTAGAAGATGTAGAATAAAGACAGCTTCTTACCCTGGGACTGCTGAGAGGACTAGAAGAGAGACCCGTGGATGCTCCACTCACTGAGCGAGACCTTTTGGAAAGAGCAAACACATGAGATCCTTTCTCCTTCTCAAGCTTATCTATATATCCACCTTTGGCTGTGTGCATTAGTGTCCAGATTCCTGCGGGGTGGGGTAGGAGAGCCCTGTTCAGTCACACTGAGAACTTCCAAACTCTTCCTCTCTGGTCTACAACGGCCGTGGCGGGTCAGCATCGGCGAGTCTACGCGCTTCCTAGGGGGGTCTTTGACGAGTTGCAATGCAAAATCAAAATCATTTTGTTGCTACGTATTTCATATTTGAGATGTGTCTCACCGGCGTCATTTCTCGGGGGCAGATCTTCGTCCTCATAGCTGGGGTAGCGCTCTTTTCTGTCCAACAGGAGGTAGTAAATCATCTTTTCCTGGTTCTCTCTGCACACCAGACAAATCATTCTATCAATGATAATTCACAACAGATCGATTAAATCGGATGGCTTCGATTGACTTACTCCTCACTCGTAAGGTCCCGTGTGAGTTTGACCCGATCCCGGAAGCAGCCTAAAGAGTACATGCTTTCCAGAACATCAGGGTCCAGGTCGGTCAACGATAGCACCCTTGTCACGCACACGCGACGAGGAGGGGGCTGCTCAGGGCACGGCTCGTTGCGACCGCTCCTGAGAAGCGAAGGAAAGACAATATTATTTTAAAGACATATTAATATTATATATTAATAATATCTGTAATGTATCGCACAGTATACATTTTAAGATGGGAAAACCAGTAAAGAATAAAATGATGGGATTAAGATGTCGCTTTCAAGTAGCTCCATGGTGTGAGTAATCATTAGAAAAACCACAGCAGATGATGCAGAGCAATTCCGCACCACAGCAAATTACAGCTACAATTCTACATGTAAACAATACACTTGGCTAATTAGCATTGTTAAGGCCAATTATTGCATCTATTACATTGTGAAGATGTTCCTAATGTCCCGTGAGTGGAGCTTATCATTAATTAAACCTAATGGGGGGGGGGGGGGATAAAAGGCAAACAGGTACAATTATATAAAAAAAGGAATATACTTACTGGTACCAAGCGTGGATCTGTATTGCTTCTAGCTGTAAGGTACAAATACAAAAGCCATGTATCAACTAAAAAGGTGGCACCAAAGCAATATTGCTGTAGCTTTGGCCTGAGCAACAGTAAATGATAATTCATCTCCTTATCAGGTTTGTCATCAATATAAGGTAAATACTCATTTTACAATCCGTTAATTAAAGGTTTTACAATACCACATCATCTTTTATCATAACTAAGTCATACGTTGTATATTTGAACTGTCTTTGCATGTGTTGTGAGTGGTTCGAAGGGAACCGGCTGTCCAGCAAAAAAAAAAAAACAGAGGATCTCTGACCTCGTTTCAGACTCCATTAATCAGAAGTTCATCAGACGAATGCACAGCTTTGATTAAATCTGTGATCCGTGGTTAACTGAATGACTAACTGATGAGACGTTCTCTTTATCTCTGCTTCTATTTTACACTTTTTTTTTGTGCCACTGTGTCCCGGTTTTACCTCTTTGTTCCTTGTATCAACATAATCCTTTTTATTTTCCATCCTAAGCATTAATTTACAACTTGAGTGGAAAGATATTTTTGAAGGGAGTACTGCTCTATTTTTAACGCTGGGCCAAAGAGTTCTCACTGTAATGAAGCTTTATGTAGCCCTGCACTTCACTTCCTCACATCTGTGTCATTATTAAAAATATGCTAAGCGCTGTTGTTCCACTCCAGTCCTGTAGGTGGCTGTAATGTGCGACAAAGTCACTTACCGTGAGTCTCTTGTCAGGGTTGACTTCTATCATCCCTTTGAGCAGCGCTTGACAGTCAGGTGGTATAAAGTGGGGCATATGGAACACTCCACTTTTCACTTTTTCCAGAAGCTGCCGGAGGTTGTCGTGGTCAAACGGCAAAGCACCCTGTGAAGGAAAATTAATCAAATGAAACATTTATTGGGAAAAGGGGAGAGAATAAATAAAAATACTGAAAACACAAAAACATATTTACCACAAGAAGTGCAAAAAGGATGACTCCACAACTCCAGACATCTGCCCTACGCCCGTCATACTTCTCCCCCTAGAGGAAAACATTATTATTACACATGCAAAACCAAACACTTAGCATGTAAACACAAACTCACTTACCCTAATGACTTCAGGGCAAGCATAATGCGGGGATCTGTAATGAAAAGGAGTTTTTAAATATATCGCTCAGCAAATTGATCTTCACACGCTCAGATCAATTTACAAATTGTCAATAACAACTGACAATTGGCAGTACTTTTCATTTTGAAATAAATACAACTGCTTTTGTGAGGTTCAAAGTTCATCCGATGTACTATATATTATGACCTGGGCAACAAAACTTACCCACAACTAGTTTCTAGTAGACTGTCCCCAACCTGTAATGAGGCCATGCCAAAATCAGCAATCCTGATGTTGTTCTTCTCATCCAGGAGAAGATTCTCAGGCTTCAAGTCTCTGTGACTGGATAGATATGCAAATATTAAAAAAAAAAAATGTTTTCAAAAAGCATTTGCATTTTGTATGTTATTAAACTCATAGTTATTCAAAATATCCTTTTTAACTGCGGTGCACTGACCATATGGAGTAACTGTGGCAGAAATCCAGAGCGGAGATGATCTGTCTGAAGAACTTCCTGGCCTCTTTAGGGGTCAGCCTGCCCTTTTTCACCAGGTAGTCAAAGAGCTCTCCACCAGACACATGCTCCAACACCAGGTACCTGGCAGGTAACGAAAGGCCGTGAAAAGACGGAAGCAGCATTTTTGGAAACGGAAATAAACCAGCATCAAAAACATTGCTGATGCTACCGCTATAAATGCAAATTCTGCTTAGCTAACAACTGGACAATTTTTGTTTGTATTTTTCCCCCCCGATTCATTCATTCAGCAGGGAGATACTCACAGATACTTGTTATTTTCATAGACATCATGCAGCTTCAGAACATGAGGGTGCTCAATTAGTTTCAGAATTGCTATTTCTCTCTCCACCTGCAGTGACAGATGGAGGGAGATAGGGATGAGGCAGGATTTAGAGAAATAGAGATAGGATGTTAAAATGAAGAAGTGGGTAGAGGCACATAAATATGATGGAAGAGAGAGAGCTAAGCTAGTCAGCAGATCGAGGTGCTCGACCCCATTAAGGGTTTTGCATTTCAAGCCTGAAAACAATGAGGCGAAAGAGCCAGAGTAGAATGCAGCTATGACGGAGACATATCAAAATGATTTAAAAATAGATGCAGCAGCAAACACACTCTCCAAAATATGTGGATTAAATGATTGAGTTACATGAATCATTTCATTAATTAAGTATTTGTCATTTTTATTTATTTATCTATTTTTATAATTGACTTATGAGGCTGCCAGTGCGTGAAAATATTGAACAGATTGATGATTGCTGATTTTGGTATCAAGGGATGACAAACTGCACAAATTTAACTTAAAGTTAATTTAAGAAAAATGACTTAAGCTCCAAAATGTAAATAAAAATAAAAAAAAACCTTAACTAACAGGCCACTATGGTTGACAGTGAGCAGACATTTCAAGTTCAATTAAATTCAAAATTCAATTAAATCATCTCAATGTGGTGTATACGGAAGCAATCCTACACACTCGTGAAACAATATATTTCATATAAATATAAAACGCGTTGGTGATTGGAATGATAGATACCTTCATGAGAACTGATTCTGACAGTTTTTCTCTGTTGACAATCTTTATGGCAACTTTCTGTCCCGTTATACAGTGCACACCTAACTTCACCAGTCCTGAAACAAAAGAGCAATACAAAAGCGCTTTCAGAAATGAATTTAACAGTAGCTTTATTGTAGCGCAATATAAATTTGCACTGGAGAGAATAATCACATTTTTAAAACTCCAAATAGAATAACGCGTGAGCTAACCAAGCCAAAATAATACTTGATGAAATAGTTTGTGGTTGTTTGGCAGCGACACTTAAGTATGGCTAATCATCAATGCAGGTCCTTTAATGTATATCGAATAAAGTAGCTCAAGAGACACAATGTCCACCAATGATACTAGAATTGCTTGCTACCTTATTTAATAACAAAAAATATTTGAAACATTTCTCAGTATGATGCAATGCAGATTGTCTATAGCGATGAAGGTGCATGGGGAAGCCTACACCCTAAACTGGACTGTGCACACACCCATTCACACTATTAATATTTCTGGGCGATTTAATTTAACAATCATGCAAATGAGATTCAAACCCAGAACCTCACAGACATACTATTAACCACTTGTCCACCATGCACTATCATAAATAGAGTTGTAGCAACTAAATGTACCATTAAAGACTATTACATTATGTGGGTGTACCTAATGAAGTGACGATTTCTAAACAAGGAAGTAAAGAATGCAATGACAGATGAAACTACTGCAAGGAGATTCCTACCAGTCTGTCCCTTCCCGAGGGTCTTCTCCAGCCGGTAAGGCCCCACGTACTGGTTGGACTGGCCCAGTTCCTTGCTGCTCATTTTCCCCGACATTGCCCCAAAAAATCGAGCCAGTTTCAGAGGAGACGAATCAAAAGAGCTGAGGACCCGTTTCGACTCGCAATGCAGCAAGGCTCATCCCAGAAGACTTTCGCGTCGGAGGTGGTCGTGATCTAACGCCGGGCCCTGCAGGCTACTCCCATTCACTTGTTTGTCGTATAGCCTCCAAGCCCGCCCCCACCCAAAAAAAAAAAGAAGAAAAGAATCTTACTAAAGTAAGAAACCAGTGTGGTCTTTTACTGGGATGATCGGTTTTTACGTAGAAAAACGTGGAGATCAGAGGGGGATGACGTGACGGTGGAGGTGCTCCCAAAATATGAATAGCCACCCTGCTCCTTCTTTGAGTGCGTGCGTTTGTACTAAAGTGGTGCAGATCTTACTCAGACGTGAACAGGAAGACTAACAGATTGATTTCTGCAAGTGCAGAGTCTCAAATATCCCAAGTCAGAATGCCTCAATCCATGCTCTGATCGATACTAGGGACCCCCCCTTTCCTTCCTCTCTCCTAATGTCAAAAATACATTTCGGAATCCGTCTTAGCTCGAGTCTTCTTCTCTACAGCCTCGATGGGTTCATGTGCTCGCTCGTTCGACGTTAGACTAGATAATCGTCTATTATCACAGCAGCAGGAGCAGCATCAGCATCCAGAATGGCTTTTCCAATATCCGGTACACACTTTGGCTCACCCCCTCCTCGGCCCTGCATCAGGAAATAGAGGAAGAAGGGGGAGGGCAGGCGGGAGGGCGGGCGGTTGGGGGGGGGAGCGTCAAAGAGGCGCTGACAGACCGGGCCAGACAAGACGAACCCGCCCTGGTTCCGAACGTAGATTTTGGATCACGAAGACCCGAAAAAGTGCCGCTTCCGGTGTCGCTTGTTCCAGGAAGCCCAAAGCGGCATCCTCGGCTCAGCTAGTCTGGTGGACGGCACAGTTCTCCTCTCCCCGGCCGACCGTGCTCATCCTATGCCCGCATCTCCTCCAAGCGAAAAAGAGATCAGTCCAAAAAGCACACTTGATGTTTCAGAAGTTGCTCATCACTGACGGGATGGCCTTCATCCAGCACTCTGCAGTCCGTAACGGTCCCGTTCTCTTTAGTCCTCCTCCCCTCCTGCATCCTTCTATTCTATTCATCCAATACGGTCAGCATCAGCATCCGGGTTCCGCTTCCCTCCCCCCTCCCTACGACTCCCACCCCTCCCCTCCCCTCCTCCGTCACTCTCTCTCTCTCTCTCCCTTTCAGTTTCTCTTGCCCCCACCCTGCAGCTAAACACTCTATAACAAGGTTAAACAAAAAAAAGAAAGGTTTTTGGGGAGGGAACTGCTGATTCAGCTATTGACAGATTTCCCCCCCCCCCCAATATTCTTATTTTTACCTTTTTTTTTTTTAGCTTTTCAAAGAACGTTATCCATCTGATCCCAGTTGATTGCAATGGGCATCAATTATACGTGTATTTTTGTTAATCTCCAGGAGCCAATGTACATCTGGTTTGAAGTTGTAATATCACCAATCACCGCTAGATGGCAGACATAGTTTAATCTGTTGTGCGTAATACATGCATTGAGAAATAATTATGAAGTTAAGCATCAAAATACAGAATTTGGTGCTGATTTCATACCCTCACCCAAGATCCTCGTATGAGTGTCCCAATACCCAGCCACTCCCAGGAAGAGCATCCAGTAAACAGTCAAACCTGTGCCAAGTAAATCATGCAAGTAGTGGCACAGAAAGGACAAGTCGAAAGTCACAACAGCAAAAATGATGTAATGGAATTAAAATTAAGGTTGACCTTGATTTAAAATAAAATGATTATCTATATCTGTCTTGTAAAAACAAAAATCTAATTTGTAGCTATAATAACAGTGATAAACTAAGATTGTTAAAAAAAAGCTTTTCTTTAAGTTCTATACATATGCCATAGGCACCTTTTGGGTGAAATACACTTTCTGGCCACATGAGGGTACTGTTGTGACTACATTTTAGAAATAATTATTAACACAGCTCTGCAGTGTGATAAAGATCAATACTACAAGATGAGTGTCAACCAAACTGTGCAATGACAAAATGCAGTTTTGATTGACACTGTCACAGATCTAGATTATTTTGATATAAAAGGTGTTTTCATTATTTTGAGACAACAATAACCATTTTTAAAGGATTATAATTGGTATAGAAACAAAATGAAACTTTGATGAATCATTATCATGTGTGTGCTGTCATGCATGTCGGAACAAAAATGGTTTAGCCTTTCACATGACACCAACCTTGAAGCACTTTACACCTGTTTAGAGTCATACAGTACATTGAGTACATGAACTTAAAGTTCAAACATGCAGACACGTGTGGGTGGAGTTACAAAAGAACATGTCAGCCATAATTGGACCGCCAACACGATGCAGTGCAGGTTTAAAAAAAAAAAGGATTTGAGTGATTGAGCGGTGACTATTCATTGTGTCGCTTTGGGAGAGAGTCACAGACGTCAGCCATTGAAATGGGATTTAGCGGCTTTACCGATACCTCGAAATATGCAGTCTTCGCTCGGCACAGCGTCAGTGGAGCTGCAAAATAAATCGAGTCCACGAGCCCACTTTAAAAGAACTTTCATATACCAATTATTTTGTACTTTTATTTCCATTGATAGTATTCATCTCAAGAATTTACATAACTAGCCATTAGTTCTCTGGAAGTATCAATGCACCATACATCAGCCATAGTGGGAGAGAGGGAATGGCGGAAGACTGAAGGACAAGGGTTGAAACAGAGGGAGGGATGGAGGACAGACAAGGAAAATAGGGTTACTGCCGCCAGGTCCCAAACTCAGCCCGAATCAACACAGTGCTCGTCACACCGTGAGCATCATCGTTGGTGTTGCCATTCAGTCCTGTGCCGGTGTGCAGAAGGGAATGCCGGGAACTCGGAAGACTTAGTGCAGTGGACCTAGCAGAAAGTTGGAGGGAGGTGAAGATAATCAGACAGATCACATGACTTGATTAATATAATTTAATGGTTGAGCCTGTCACATGCTAATGATATATAAGGCCAATATAAATACGGTATTCTTTTTTTCTTTTCAATTATAGCCTGTTTGTCTTTTATTCTGGAAATAACAATTGATGGTTTATGCTCACATTGAGGTTTGAACAGCAACTCCTGGCTCATGATGTCCCCTCAGCAGAGCTCTTCACACATGCTTCGAAGGCCTCCAGGAGGTCTTTGCATGCTTCTACTCCCTTCTCCGCCACACTAAAAGACAAATACACAAATATTAAGACATTGGATTTATTAAAAAGTGCTCCACTGTGACTGCACTTTAAATCAAATTCATTGTCAGGTAAGGGATAAGAGGCAGCAAGATTATGATCTGTCGCCAAAACAATTCCAGTGCTAACATTAAGTAAAGTGATCTAAGCTTGCAAGTGGAAAAGGGACAGAGAGAGAGAGAGAGAGAGAGAGATTATTTCAGGCACTCATGCAGCACCCAAATTCTGCATCCGATACTGTCCAAATGCATTAGGGCGATGGAGCATGAGAAGGAGGCGAGGGCGGTGGGAGGAGTTTTACGACACAAAAGGAAGAGTGTGTATGTACCCATCTGTTTGACACAACACCATGGAGGGGGGAGGGAGGGAGAGAGGGAGGGGCTGAGGGTGCAAGGGAGGTTGCGTGATGATGGGACCACGACAAGACACGCAGGTGGAAGGCTGAGTTTAGAGACTGGCTGGGTGACATAATTTGAATGTCAGCACTTATAGTAGTAGCCCCCTCCCCCCTCCATCCATTCATTAATATTTAAATGATAACAAAGAGTTGCTCTGATCCATCATTCACTGGGCTAACTTCCATTTTCAAGATGGCCGCGCACATGAAGGCTTATAATTATATTCAAATATTGAAGATATTTAAATAAATTGTAATAAATCGGACTGTTTCAGCTGGCTGAGTGCCTGAGTGTGATGCAACATGCAGCTGGTAGCTGCAGCTTATCACTCAGCACTTGAAAATGCCGGGAGGCTGCAGAAAACGCTGAATGCTATGTGTGTCATGAGAGAAGTGGAAACTGATGAGATTACATCATATTTCGATGTGAGCGTGTGTGTGTGGCCGGGGGGGCAGGATTACAGGAAAGGAGGAGCCGGATGACATCATCACCAGGAGCCATCACACAACGTCCCGAGAGAGCAAGTTACGGAAGGTCGTATTACAGGGTCAAGCTAAATTGTCATAGCAACAGATGACACGTATCAACTCAAAAGGTTTTGGATTAAACCCAGAGTGAATATTAGTTTTGAAATGATCATTCCTAACTATGAGGATGTATTTGCGGTCATCGCCGGCCGTGTGATGGCGTCCGGCTGTCTGTCACAAAAGAAGTTGAATTATTTATAATGATGGTGTTGTAGGTTGTCTTCTGGGACTGACATGCATTATAGATCGCTCGGCAGGTGCAGCAGCAACAAATAATGTAGAACATTAGTCAAATGAGTGATGTTCGGAAACACGGACGGGAAAGTTCATTGGGTTCACACACACATGACAATGTGAGTTTTATTTAATGGCACCCTTACAAAAATAAATGAATAATAAACACTTGCGGATATATATATAATATATAATAAGTAATATCTGTTTGATAATGAAAAGTAAGAATTTGAAATAAATATAGATTTTTTTTTTCTTGCAGCTTTTGTCCTAAATCAAGATGACTAGATAACTTTTTTAGTACAATATAAAAGTAGTTTTATTTTGAAAGGTACATTAAAGCTTCCAAGTTCTGTTAAGGAAAGAAGTTTTATGACACTGAATTTTTTTTCGCACAGTGCTCTCAAATTACACATTTTTGCTGAGTCACTGAATCCCACAATGGAAAATACCAAGTATGAGGGTGCATGACTGAACATGCAATTGCTGTCAATCAGTAATGGAAAGATTATATGTGTGTATCTGGGTGTGTGTATACATGCACGGAAAGTAAAGGGTAAAGGGTAAAGCAAGGGGGTGGGCCTTCACATTTACATGTTTGCAACATACAATAGAGTGAATATTAGCACCTCTATTTTCTCGAAATCAACACGACTTTAAAAAAAATTGCAGATTTGGGGAAAAAAACAGTAGCTATGTAGTAGCATTTTTGCAAAAAGTTTCAAAGTAGGCCTTTGGAGGTCATTTTAGGAAGTTATCAAATGAACGCATATTGATGAGTGCCGCATAAGGTAAAAAATAAAAATAATAATTTAACTTAAAAGCTGGTGGAGAGCAGAAAGTTGATATATATGTCACACGGTCCCAATCTGACATGCCACGAGCCGTGACTTCTAAAAGCCGCCTTCTATAAATACACAGAAGACTCCAGTATTGATTACACAGATTGCCATGTTAAGTGTGCAAGCTCAGCCAGTCGTGTGTTCTGACAACTATTAAACACGGGCCATATTTTCACTTCATAGATGTGCTTGTATATTATAAACGAGTTGAAACCGACTCCCTCATTCAGCACCAAATTTGGACCAAGTCACACCTCACCATTACTTTATCGCAGTTGAACACAAGCATATGAAAACCTGAAAGTTTAGCCCTGTTCATTTTATGTTCATTTTTTGTTATTCTTATGACTTTACATCAGTATAGATCAATTTGGTAGCACCTCTAATGTTATATCAAACTTCAAAACGACTTAAATTTAACCCAAACAGGATGAAAATATGCAATTCATGGGAACAAGTAAATAATAATAACTTTAAATGAGAATGACGATAATAATTTCTGTTCTCACGAGAATCAATACAACCCACATTACGCGTACAACGCTACACGTGAAGTACAACGATGGGATGCAAAGTGTTACATCATCACATCGCACGTCAAGCATCCTTATTGTTGGAGGTCTGTATGAGATTGAGGTCAGTCGGAAGGTTTAGAACACGAGCAGGGTTCCTCCTAATTGTGATATGCAAGAGAAGACTCGGGGAAAAAAAAGCAACGCGCTAACAACGCAAGGTATTCTGGGAAGAGGAGGCAAGTGACGTAAGCAGATTCCCAACCTTCATCCATGCGGACGGATGGGAATCAAAGCTCACCCCGCTGTCACAAAGCATTTATCTCCAAATCTTTGTTCCGAACATTGGGTACCCCAAGTTTCGGTGACCTTGACCCCAAGACTGTGCTAACGTGTCACAGTCGGTTAAAAAAGAGCTTGGGTTGGTGGTGACTTTCAGCGCGGTGCACATCGTCCTCTAAAGAGACTCCATTTTAGTATCTCGGATTTTTCGGATATACGGAATTAAACCTCACCCGGTTAAATTTGTATTTTGTTTTTTTTAAATCCAAACTTCAATATAGTTTTGGGATACTAAGCAATCATGATTACCATGCATTTATATTTTATTGCATGACATAACTGTGGCTGACAACCATGAGGTCACCAAATTTTGACATGAAGCTTGCACAAAAGTACAAGCAACATCATTCAAAAGTTGCACATCACTTACCATTTGTCCAGATCGGCCTTGATACCGGCACAGGGAGCAGGAACTGGGGCCTCGGCTGGAGCGGCGGCGGCGGTCTCGGAGTCCGACATGTCTGTGGTGCTGCTGATGGGTAAGTGTGTCCTGCTCCTGTTCCTGTTCCTGTCCTCCAAACGTCAGCCTGGGGATCCGAGCACCACCGGTGGAGACAGAGAGAGACAGACAGTGGGAATGCAAGCAAGTAAGTCAAAGGGGAGGGCGCACGAGAGGAGGAGGGAGGGAGGGAGGGAGGGAGGGAGGGAGGTACACGTGAGATGATAGCATGGGTCAGGGTGGGAGGCTGAGCAGGGGCTTGCGGGGGGTTTAAAGGTCAGTGACGCAAGCTGACATTGTGAGGAAGTTGATTGGCAAACACTTCTGGGTGGTAACAGGTTGCAAGAGACAGGAAGGGACTTTTTTTTTCTTTTTTTTTTAAACATCATGTCAATGTCATCATATGCTTTGATGGAATGTGCAATTGATTGCTGTCAACCAAGCCTTTGTTGAATGCTTACTGGTTTGAATGGACGCTGCAAAAGTGAAGCGCTTGAAAATGGGGTGGGGCGTCACCTTGTGGTGACCTTATTCATTACAATATTTGGAACTTTGTGGAGAAGCAAAGACAATGTTAGTCTATAATAAATGTTAACAATAGAATTTAGTGAGGACAGAATTAACTTGGGATTGGTTAGTAAAGTTTAAGTGATATTATTGCCTCATTATGAATTTTGTTTTTGTGTGAACATTTCAAAAACTTTCCAAGGTCAAAGAAAAAAACGGGAAAAACTTTCATTTCTTGTAGAAGAGGGGCGTAATATTTTTTATATTTTAAAGCAATATACCAACGAGTACTTGATTAATTCCACATTTATATGCAGTCATTCAGGTAGCCCAAAAATGTATAAAATTATTATTATTAATTTAAGATTGGACTTTAGACGTAAAACTCCACATTTAAAAAATTCAGTCATAGCCCAAAGTTTCTGTGAGGTGGGTGAACTGGCTCTTTAAAAAGAAGAATTCTATAGAAAGTTTTTTTTTTTTTTAACTTGTGTAATGTTATGTAACAATACCATATTTAATTGTTTCTTGCCAGCCAGAGACAGACCCAACTATGAATATTTTGGGTTTAAAAAAAAAAGAAGTAAATTTTCATCACATCCATGTGTGAATTTTAGACAAATGTGAAAGCTCATATGTAGCACATAGTTTCTTTTTCTTTTTTTTTTTAAGTGTTTCACCACAACCTATCTGTGATTAGCACATTGCCTCAAGGGCATCTAACTGGCAAAAATAATGCAAAAGCTCATTCATAAAAAACACTGTGCAGTTTCTAAATTACATTAGCATCGAATGACATTCAATTAACTTTTGTCCTGGATCCAATTTTGAATGAACACTCTCTACCAAACTATGAATTGACTTTTTTGTGCAAACATAGCTGACTGTATCATGATGTGTTACACTTTCATTTTCCCCCCAGACTGCAAAGAAAGTTTTCTACCAAAGAGTAACTAATTACATGTTTTTTGCATGAAGTCTCTTCCTTCCACATGTACATGTGAGTCCATGTGCCAGGAAAGAACATCATGTACTTTAGGGACCAAATGTGGCCTCACTTGAAGAATGTCAACAATGAATAACAAATAGCAAAAAACTCCTACCAATATGCTGCAGCAGCCGAGTTGGACAGTCCAAAAGTTTAAGGGTGACAATGAATCACCTTCAGATGTCAACGAGCCGGTAGCCTGCAACTTGTAGAATGATTTTTTTTTTCTCTTTTTGGAAGGGGGCGTGTGTTCCTCTCGGAGTGTGCATGTGTGTTTGCATTTAAAACAGGAGGTGCTGACACAAAAGGGGGGGAAGGGGGATATGGTTAGAAAAAAATGAGCTTGGCTAGGAATTATACACCAAACGACAACAATGCAACAGAAAAAAACGAAAAAAACCAAACTTTTAGTTTAGTTTGAAATGTAACTTCTGTGAGATTAGTCCTGGAGATTTTTCGTACATGCGGTATCTAATTTTTGCTTGAAAAGGGCAATTCATTTCTTATCGGCAAGTAGAACTTGAATAGGGCCGTTTGGTTATATAAGATCAGAGGACAGAGGAACGTCAACGTATAGGACACACAAAAATAAATACTCAAGAAATGCAGAATAGCATACTTTCTATCTTTGCATCGATTGCCAAAACTGAAAAAAAAACCTGTATATAATGAAGTTATGTATTTATCTTTGTTAAGCCAATCAACACAGTAAAGAATACAACGATTCCCAAAGGAGTTGGGTATAAAAAGTCTACACACCCCTGCTGGCACACTCACCACCATTCTTGATTGATTTGTTCAAAATTTACCAGATGTCCTCATTTTAATTTTTTCTTTTATACTGTTTAAAATGAAAAGCAAATTGATTAGAGCTATAAAGGTCAGTTGCGTCAGTTCTAATCCACCCATCAAACTAAGTATCAACGGGAAGAAAGTACGTCACAAAGTCATTGACAAACATTGCGTGCATGTTTTTATTCATCTACCTAATTGTGACCAAGAAGCTTTTTCCACTTCCGTGCCACACAAAAACGTGCAAGTCAACCTGTGGCTGTTGCATCCATTCACATCTCCTGGACTATGCTTGCATTATTAACCAGACTAACAAGTACCAAACAATTAGCACATGCTGTGGTTACTGCTACATAACCAAACACTTGAAGCAGACGAACTATAAAATGGAAGGAAACCCGAGTCAGAGCAAAGAAGGAGAAATCAAAGACAAACCGCCCAGGGAAGAAAAATGGCTCACGGAAGATGGAATGGTCGGAAACCTTTCATCACTGGTAAGAGACTCACACTTTTTTGACCAATCACATTGCTGAATTTAGTTTTAGAAAATGATGACATCACGTACGAGATCATTTTCCAAATATTTCAGGAGCTAAATATAAGCTAAGCTGAGTCTAATTATCAGCATTTTTTCTCATTCAGCACTGCAAAACACCATTTTATAATATACAGACATGAAGAAAGAGTAAATCATTTTATTTTGAAAAATCCTTCAATAAAACAGCATCAATAATTCCAATTTGACCGCAATGCTGTACAGAATAAATACACCGTATGACAAATAAATGGTTGGAATGAATGAATTAATTCTTGCGAGCAATATGACGCAATATTTGTATTTCTTTTTTCAAGTGTTGTATGTGGTGGCAGTCTGCAGCGGTGTCCCGGTCAGTGACCTACTGGACCGAGCCTCTCAGCACTCTGACAAACTCCACTCTCTGAGCACAACACTCACCCACGAGATAGTGAGTACTCGCTTCTAAGTGTGCCACCCAAAAAAATCCATAACTACGCTGATCATATCTACTCCTGCCAGGATTCTCATTTAACTCCTATAGGCCGAATGCTCATGCCCCGGCCTTCAGCGTGCCACACGTCGTCATTGCAGACACCCAGTGACAAAGAGCAAGCCCTTCAAGTATCTGTAAGGGAATTTTGCAAAACTTGCTCCACAACATAGCCAATCAATTTGTTTGCCCTTTTCAGGAGTCAGAACTGCTCTCCCTGGCTCGTTCCTTGCTCCAAGCCTGGGTGGACCCGCTGGTGGTTTTGTCCTCTTCCGCTAATACCCTGCCACACCCGGCTCAAAGCAAAATCATCAATAAGATCCAGGAGTTGCAGGAGCATTCCAAGAACCTTGGAGATGGTCTCAACATCCTATCTGGCAAGGTGCGTGTTTTTGAAATGAAATGACATTGTTGTGAAACGTCAGAACATCTTTGCTTCCACAGATGGACCCGGCAACTCAGACCATCTCCTCGCTGCCCTACAGAGGCGGCAATGACATCGGGCAGGACAAGACATCTAAACTAATCAAATTTCAGTTTCTCTTGTCCTGCTTTCGCCGCGATTCCCACAAGATCGACAGTTTTTTGAAAGTCCTCCGATGCCGGGCAGCAAAACTGCAACCTCACTTGTGTTGAAGAGCGAAACATCACACCGGACCGGACGGCTTTGAGATTTTTCTTTTTCAAAAGCTTGTATAGTACGGCAATTCAGTTGAGCAATATGCATTATGATTTAGATGGCTTATATTATTTAATAGGGGATGATGAAGTCAGGTGAAGGTATCGTTTTAAGAAGTAGTATAAAGCTTTGGTCTGCTCATTTCATTTCTCATCATTATTTAATAATCAATTAAGGTGATGTACTAGTTTAGTCACATCTGAAACCTGATTTTCGGATTTGTTCGCTGTTTTTTACTGGCTGCAAATATTGAGATTGAATAAAATGAAATATAGGACTCCCTATTTATCTTTAAGTTGACCTTTGACATCACAAATGAAATCTCACTTGGGACACACACTGTAAATGACATTCCCTAAACGCTTCTTCCCATAAACACCTTGGATTTTTCTGTCATTCTGTCTTTCTGCAACATGCCTGCTTGTGTTTTGCTCACTGGTGCCTTCACCAAGAAAAAATAAACTCCGTGACGTCACGCAAGCAGAGCAGAGCAGAGCAGAGCCATGTCGGCGGCTTTCGAAGTGACTCTCCAGCAGCTCAACGACTTGTTGACAGACGACAGGGGGTTTTACAGCTGGCCAACTAAACACGTCCACGAGGTTTATCCACGCATCTACGTCGGCGATGCGCGAGTTATTAGGCCTTTAAAAAATGTTTTTGTGAAAAGTAGGTCAAGCAGCGTTCTGCTTGGCGTTGCCACCATACAGATACGCCAACTGTCCGCCAGAGGGAGCCATATTGGTTTATGGCCAGCTGGAAAAGGAATCTTATATCAAAAACTGACTTCATATTTCTCATATTTCTCCTGAACTTCTTCCGTGCAGGTTTGTGGCGACAAATACGACGCGCTTGAAGAGTTTGGGAATCACCCACATTCTCAACGCTGCAGAGGGAAATTCCTTTATGCACGTGAACACCAGCACAGAGTTTTATGCAGGAACAGGGATCACCTACCATGGAGTGGCAGCCAGTGATACGGATCACTTCGACATCAGCGTTTTCTTCCAAGAGGCAGCAGACTTTATCGAGGAAGCTCTGGCATACAAAAACGGGAGAGGTTAGTACAGAATTTGCTTATTATGTTTGATTTGCATGTCGGTTTTAATTAAGAATAATGCCACTGGCAGATAATGCAAAAAATGCTGAAAACCTGGCATGGAGATTTTGGGCCGATCAAAAAAACGGAAACTGTCAAAGTTGTATGATCATAGTCTTTGCACAAAAACATCAAATAATTGTGTTATATTTGTGTGTAAAGCAATGCTAAATGCAAAGGTCATCTTCATGAGCTTACTTTGTTTTCAATTTGACTTCATGCTTTTGCTTTTTATTACATATTCCAAAAAACCCAATATTAACCAGACCAATAGGCAAAGACAACTTGAAACCCATCTTCGCCAACTTTGATATCATTTGTCTCTCAGTGAGAACTAAAAACATCCCACTTCACTTCACAAGTTCTTTGGTAATAGAATTTTGAAAAGGTCATCATTTCGTTACTATTTCGTTATAGTCGTTCGTTATTAGGATTTGATTATTCGATATGGATATCATTTAACTAAGCAAAAACTATGAAAATACACGCATGCAAAAGACCGGCCAATCATACCTATAAATGGGCCGGCAACCTCACTGATCATCGCTCATCTCGAGACAGAAGCCCGGACGACTCTCAAACAGCTCGGCTGATCATCGCACCTTCGTCAGGTGAGTGTTGACTACCGATTGAATCGGAATGAACGCCAATAGCTGATGCATTACTGTTACAACAAAGCGTCGTTTTCCTTTTTGCCCGTCAGCTACTCTTCCGATCTGCAAGGATGTCGGACACACTTAAACTGTCTGCAAAGATGTCGGGCACACTTAAAGTGTCTGCTCTGGGTCAGCCCTTCACCTTGGGGATGCTCTATAATGCGTGCAAAGATGAATTAATCCCAGGTACAACTCGATTCACCTCTTTGTTATTGTTGTGAAACCTTGATCATCAAGTATATATCTCACTTCGGCAGGTTTCACTCTTTGGGACAAAGACACTTTAGAAAGCCATACTAGTACTTCGGCTCAAAAAAGCAGTTCCTTTCAAATTACAGCCTCGGACACCATCGAAAAGAGGTCTTCTATGTTGGATGTGAAAGCTTCTCTGAGTATGAGTTTCTTATGTGGCTTGATCAAAGTTGAAGGTTCTGCCAAGTACCTGAATGACCAGAAGAAATTCAAGAACCAGAGCAGGGTAACTTTTCAGTATAAAGCTACCACCACCTTTAAGCAGCTGTCTTTTTCTGCTCTTGGACCACTAACCAGCCAACAGAAAAAAATAATCGAGGACGGCAAAGCCACACATTTGGTCACAGGCATCCAGTACGGGGCAAATGCAGTCTTTGTCTTTGACAGCGAGAAGTTGGAGGCAAGCAGTGTTCAAGATATTCAAGGTAAAATGCAGGCTGCGGTCAAGAAGATTCCGACATTTGCAATTGAAGGAAGTGCCCGGATAAAGCTGTCTGAAAAAGAGGAGAATCTGATTAACAAGTTCACCTGCAAGTTCTTTGGGGATCTCATTCTCAAAAAAAACCCCGCCAACTTTGTCCAAGCGGTGGAGACCTACTGTGAGCTTCCGTCGCTCTTGTCGGATAAGGACAACTGCTCTCCCCTGGTTGTCTGGCTGTATCCTCTGGCAGCGCTCTACGACAAAGCTGCTGTGCTGGTCAAAGACCTCAGCGTCTCACTAGTGACAGAAATTCACCAAGCTATGGAAGATGAAAGGGAAGTGAGAATGAGATGCAACGATTGTTTGGACAGCAGCGCCTCGCAAAACTTTCCCGTCATACAAACAAACGTGAGCAGTTTCCAAAAACTTGTCTCGAATTACAAAATTTCGCTCCAAAAGGCCATGTCCAACAAGCTTCCTTCAATCCGCGCCGGGCAAGAAGACGAGAGCTCTTTAGCAAAAGTCTTCGATGATCGTGAAAGTTCTCCATTCCGTCAAGAGCACCTTCAAAGATGGTTGGACACCAAAGAACGAGACATCAATATCATCGAGTCTTGCGTGAACATGATAATGGAGGAATCAAACGCTTACGTGGTGCGCACTAAATCAGAATTGGATCAAGTGGTCTTCTCTACGGATGTCAAAAATGTTCTTTGCTATGTTTTCACCGACTTGGATGAGAATGACCCCTACGTTGAGGTCATGTCCAAATACTTAGACACGTTCAAACTCGGAGGAACCACCCAAATGTACACGTCCTTCCCCGAGGACGTGGTCAAACAAATGAGAGAAAAGGCCCAAAAGTTCCTTCAATATGCCAAACCTCTGCGGCGTAGCAGTAATGTCAAGTTTCTCATAACTGCCATGAAAAATGAGGAATACAAGGGATCTTCCATCTACCATTACAAAAACGGCATTCTGGAGACTGACAACTTTACAGCGCCCGCCGTCCCACTGGTAAACAAAATCACGGACAGAAATGATGTCATCTGGAGTAAGTTCATTCTTTGTTTTTTTTTTTACTTTGACGTCAAACGACAGCAACTGTACTTTTTTTTTTTTTGTCTTCCCATCAGATGCTGTCGAACTCACCTTGAACCAAGATACCGCCCACGAAAATCTGAGTTTGTCAGAAGAGAATCAGAAGGTGACATACGGCAGCGTCAGGACGTATCCCGCTAACAACGACAGATTTATGGGTCATCCCCAGGTTCTATGCAACGAGCCACTAAGTGGTCGTCACTATTGGGAAGTGGAGTGGAGGGGTCACATTATTGTCGCAGCGGCATACGAAACAACTCCCAGGAAGAGTACGGGTTTTCGTTCTCAAAGATTTGTTGATGATGTTCATAATTGGGGAATGCATGCGAGCAATGTATTTGAAGTGAAGCTTCCAAATCGCATCAAACTCGATACTTCTATTTGGAAAGATTCTACTGCTGGCATGCTCAAGCTTGGAGTGTTTCTTGACCACCCTGGGGGCACCCTGTCCTTCTATGGTGTCAATGGAAACAAACTGAAACATTTGTATACTTTTGAAAAGGATTTCGAAAAACCACTATACCCGGGTTTTGCCGTTTTTGACAAACAAAGTTTTGCCCGATTGACGTATTAGCACACGATATTGATTTTGCTTCACACGGCAAGAAGGTGTTTTAAACGCAGTTATTTGTTGTTGAGTATTGGAACTTGGTTAATAAGACATTGATTGCTTTTTTGGTTCATCCTCATGACACTCAAGTTTGCAGTCAAATCATTTGGGCAAGGAAAAGTGCCAAGAATGTGAAGACATCACGGATGTGATTCGATTCAAACTTATTTCGATTTCAATACATGAATTTTGGGAAAACTAAGAACCTTCCGATTCTATTCAATTGTACTTTTGGTGTATTGTGGTTTTGGCTCGGAACATGTGTTCCATCTAGTTAACCGCTAATGAATGCTTTGCTTGATGAGCTTCTCAGCGGCCTTGGCAAATCACACCATGTGTTCTGTACGATGGAACTTCATTGTCAATACATTGTTAAGGTCACATGGACAATAAAAATGCTTTTTCATCATCACACTATTGTGTCTCTCATAAGTGAATTGAAAGTGGATGATAACAAGAAACAGACACTTTTTATGAAAAAATAAATAAAATGTAATATATATTATAAAATATAATCTTATTAATATGTATTAAAAATACAATAAAATATAAAAAATATAACAAAGAAATCATGCACTGAAGACATAATAAAAAAAAAAAACAATGTTTACTTAATTTATGTTGTTCGCTGTTTTTTACTGGCTGCAAAAATTGAGATTGAATAAAATGAAATATAGGACTTCCTATTTCTCTTTAAGTTGACCTTTGACATCACAAATGAAATCTCACTTGGGACACACACTGTAAATGACATTCCCTAAACGCTTCTTCCCATAAACACCTTGGATTTTTCTGTCATTCTGTCTTTCTGCAACATGCCTGCTTGTGTTTTGCTCACTGGTGCCTTCACCAACAAAAAATAAACTCCGTGACGTCACGCAAGCAGAGCAGAGCAGAGCTGAGCCATGTCGGCGGCTTTCGAAGTGACTCTCCAGCAGCTCAACGACTTGTTGACAGACGACAGGGGGTTTTACAGCTGGCCAACTAAACACGTCCACGAGGTTTATCCACGCATCTACGTCGGCGATGCGCGAGTTATTAGGCCTTTAAAAAATGTTTTTGTGAAAAGTAGGTCAAGCAGCGTTCTGCTTGGCGTTGCCACCATACAGATACGCCAACTGTCCGCCAGAGGGAGCCATATTGGTTTATGGCCAGCTGGAAAAGGAATCTTGTATCAAAAACTGACTTCATATTTCTCATATTTCTCCTGAACTTCTTCCGTGCAGGTTTGTGGCGACAAATACGACGCGCTTGAAGAGTTTGGGAATCACCCACATTCTCAACGCTGCAGAGGGAAATTCCTTTATGCACGTGAACACCAGCACAGAGTTTTATGCAGGAACAGGAATCACCTACCATGGAGTGGCAGCCAGTGATACGGATCACTTCGACATCAGCGTTTTCTTCCAAGAGGCAGCAGACTTTATCGAGGAAGCTCTGGCATACAAAAATGGGAGAGGTTAGTCCAGAATTTGCTTATTATGTTTGATTTGCATGTTGGTTTTAATTAAGAAAAATGCCACTAGCGGATAATGCAAAAATGTTGAAAACCTGGCATGGCTGATAAAAAAAAAAAAAAACTCCGTGACGTCACGCAAGCGGAGCAGAGCTGAGCAGAGCCATGTCGGCGGCTTTCGAAGTGACTCTCCAGCAGCTCAACGACTTGTTGATAGACGGCAGAGGGTTTTACAGCTGGCCAACTAAACACGTCCACGAGGTTTATCCACGCATCTATGTCAGCGATGCGTGAGTTATTACGTATTTAAAAAAACGGCGATATTTGTTTGTACAAAGTAGGTCAAACAGCGTTCTGGCGAGCCACCATTCAGATACGCCAACTGTCCACCAGAGGGCGCCATGTTGGTTTATGGCCAGCTTGAAAAGGAACCTAATATAATAAATGACTTCATATTTCTTGCTGAAATACCAATACTTCAAATCGTCTTCATTTTTTTTAAATAAATTGAGATGTTGCAGCCAGTTTTTGTCATCATGATTGTTTTTTCGGACACCAGGAAACAATATTGCAATACTTGTCCTTACTTTACTATGTGTCTTGAGTTTTGCTGCGTTTGTCACATCTCCTGAAAAATGGGAGAGGTTAGTACAGAATTTGCTTAGAGCAATTTGATTTGCATGTCGGTTTTAATTACGAATAATGCCACTGGCAGATAATGCAAAAAATGCTGAAAACCTGGCATGGAGATTTTGGGCCGATCAAAAAACGGAAACTGTCAAAGTTGTATGATCATAGTCTTTGCACAAAAACATCAAATAATTGTGTTATGTTTGTGTGTAAAGCAATGCTAAATGCAAAGGTCATCTTCATGAGCATACTTTGTCTTCAATTTGACTTCATGTTTTTGCTTTTTATTACATATAACAACAAAAACAATATTAACCAGACCAATAGGCAAAGACAACTTGAAACCCATCTTCGCCAACTTTGATATCATTTGTCTCTCAGTGAGAACTAAAAACATCCCACTTCACAAGTTCTTTGGTAATAGAATTTTGAAAAGGTCATCATTTAAGTCGTTCGTTATCAGGATTTGATTATTCGATATGGATATCATTTAACTAAGCAAAACCAATATGAAAATACACGCATGCAAAAGACCGGCCGATCATACCTATAAATGGGCCGGCAACCTCACTGATCATCACTCATCTCGAGACAGAAGTCCGGACGACTCTCAAACAGCTCGGCTGATCATCGCACCTTCGTCAGGTGAGTGTTGACTACCGATTGAATCGGAATGAACGCCAATAGCTGATGCAGTACTGTTATAACGAAGCGTTGTTTTCCTTTTTGCCCGTCAGCTACTCTTCCAATCTGCAAGGATGTCGGACACACTTAAAGTGGCTGCTCTGGGTCAGCCCTTCACCTTGGGGATGCTCTATAATGCCTGCAAACATGAATTAATCCCAGGTACAACTCGATTCACGTCTTTGTTATTGTTGTGAAACCTTGATCATCAAGTATATATCTCACTTCGGCAGGTTTCACTCTTTGGGACAAAGACACTTTAGAAAGCCATACTAGTACTTCGGCTCAAAAAAGCAGTTACTTTCAAATCGCAGCCTCGGACACCATCGAAATGAAGTCTTCTATGTTGGATGTGGAAGCTTCTCTGAGTATGAGTTTCTTTGGGGGCTTGATCAAAGTTGGATGTTCTGCCAAGTACCTGAATGACCAGATGAAATTCAAGAACCAGAGCAGGGTAACTTTTCAGTATAAAGCTACCACCACCTTTAAGCAGCTGTCTTTTTCTGCTCTTGCACCACTAACCTGCCAACAGAAAAAAATAATCGAGGAAGGCAAAGCCACACATTTGGTCACAGGCATCCTGTACGGGGCAAATGCAGTCTTTGTCTTTGACAGCGAGAAGTTGGAGGCAAGCAGTGTTGAAGATATTCAAGTTAACATGCATGCCGTGGTCAAGAAGATTCCGACATTTGCAATTGAAGGAAGTGCAAAGATAAAGCTGTCTGAAGAAGAGGAGAATCTGACTAACAAGTTGACCTGCACGTTCTATGGGGATCTCATTCTTGAAAGAAACCCCGCCAACTTTGTCCAAGCGGTGGAGACCTACTGTGAGCTTCCGTCGCTCTTGTCGGATAAGGACAACTGTTCTCCCCTGGTTGTCTGGCTGTATCCTCTGGCAGCGCTCTACGACAAAGCTGCTGTGCTGGTCAAAGACCTCAGCGTCTCACTAGTGACAGAAATTCACCAAGCTATGGAAGATGAAAGGGAAGTGAAAATGAGATGCAACGATTGTTTGTCCAGCAGCGCCTCGCAAAACTTTCCCGTCGTACGAAAGAACGTGAGCAGTTTCCAAAAACTGGTCTCGTCTTACAAAGCTTTACTCCAAGAGGCCATGTCCAACAAGCTTCCTTCAATCCGCGCCGGGCGAGAAGACGAGAGCTCTTTAGCAAAAGTCTTGGATGATCGTGAAAGTTCTCCATTCCGTCAAGAGCACCTTCAAAGATGGTTGGACACCAAAGAACGAGACATCAATATCATCGAGTCTTGCGTGAACATGATAATGGCTGAATCAAACGCTTACGTGGTGCGCACTAAATCAGAATTGGATCAAGTGGTCTTGTCTAGGGATGTCACAAATGTTCTTTGCTATGTTTTCACCGACTTGGATGAGAATGACCCCTCCCTTGAGGTCATGTTCAAATACTTGCACACGCTCGAAGCCGGAGGAACCACCACAATGTACGCGTCCTTCCCCAAGGACGTGGTCAAACAAATGAGAGAAAAGGCCCAGAAGTTCCTTCAATATGCCAAATCTCTGCAGAGTGGCAGTGATAGTGGCAGTGATATGAAGTTTCTCATAACTGCCATGAGAAATGAGAAATACAAGGGCGCTTCCATCTACCATTACAAAGACGGCCTTCTGGAGACTGACAACTATACACCGCCGCCGTCCCACCAGTAAAGACCATCACGGACAGAAATGATGTCATCTGGCGTAAGTTCATTCTTTGTTGTTTTTTTTACTTTGACGTCAAACGACAGCAACTGTACAATTTTTTTTTGTCTTCCCATCAGATGCTGTCAAACTCACCTTGAACCAAGATACCGCCCACGAAAATCTGAGTTTGTCAGAAGAGAATCAGAAGGTCACATACGGCAGCGTCAGGACGTATCCCGCTAACACGATATTGAATTTGCTTCGCACGGCAAGGCTTCACCATTGAAGGTGTTTTAAACGCAGTTATTTGTTGTTGAGTATTGGAACTTGGTTAATAAGACATTGATTGCTTTTTTGGTTCATCCTCATGACACTCAAGTTTGCAGTCAAATCATTTGGGCAAGGAAAAGTGCCAAGAATGTGAAGACATCACGGATGTGATTCGATTCAAACTTATTTCGATTTCAATACATGAATTTTGGGAAAACTAAGAACCTTCCGATTCTATTCAATTGTACTTTTGGTGTATTGTGGTTTTGGCTCGGAACATGTGTTCCATCTAGTTAACCGCTAATGAATGCTTTGCTTGATGAGCTTCTCAGCGGCCTTGGCAAATCACACCATGTGTTCTGTACGATGGAACTTCATTGTCAATACATTGTTAAGGTCACATGGACAATAAAAATGCTTTTTCATCATCACACTATTGTGTCTCTCATAAGTGAATTGAAAGTGGATGATAACAAGAAACAGACACTTTTTATGAAAAAAATAAATAAAATGTAATATATATTATAAAATATAATCTTATTAATATGTATTAAAAATACAATAAAATATAAAAAATATAACAAAGAAATCATGCACTGAAGACATAATAAAAAAAAAAACAATGTTTACTTAATTTATGTTGTTCGCTGTTTTTTACTGGCTGCAAAAATTGAGATTGAATAAAATGAAATATAGGACTTCCTATTTCTCTTTAAGTTGACCTTTGACATCACAAATGAAATCTCACTTGGGACACACACTGTAAATGACATTCCCTAAACGCTTCTTCCCATAAACACCTTGGATTTTTCTGTCATTCTGTCTTTCTGCAACATGCCTGCTTGTGTTTTGCTCACTGGTGCCTTCACCAAGAAAAAATAAACTCCGTGACGTCACGCAAGCAGAGCAGAGCAGAGCAGAGCCATGTCGGCGGCTTTCGAAGTGACTCTCCAGCAGCTCAACGACTTGTTGACAGACGACAGGGGGTTTTACAGCTGGCCAACTAAACACGTCCACGAGGTTTATCCACGCATCTACGTCGGCGATGCGTGAGTTATTAGGCCTTTAAAAAATGTTTTTGTGAAAAGTAGGTCAAGCAGCGTTCTGCTTGGCGTTGCCACCATACAGATACGCCAACTGTCCGCCAGAGGGAGCCATATTGGTTTATGGCCAGCTGGAAAAGGAATCTTATATCAAAAACTGACTTCATATTTCTCATATTTCTCCTGAACTTCTTCCATGCAGGTTTGTGGCAACAAATACGACGCGCTTGAAGAGTTTGGGAATCACCCACATTCTCAACGCTGCAGAGGGAAATTCCTTTATGCACGTGAACACCAGCACAGAGTTTTATGCAGGAACAGGGATCACCTACCATGGAGTGGCAGCCAGTGATACGGATCACTTCGACATCAGCGTTTTCTTCCAAGAGGCAGCAGACTTTATCGAGGAAGCTCTGGCATACAAAAATGGGAGAGGTTAGTCCAGAATTTGCTTATTATGTTTGATTTGCATGTTGGTTTTAATTAAGAAAAATGCCACTAGCGGATAATGCAAAAATGTTGAAAACCTGGCATGGCTGATAAAAAAAAAAAAAAAACTCCGTGACGTCACGCAAGCGGAGCAGAGCTGAGCAGAGCCATGTCGGCGGCTTTCGAAGTGACTCTCCAGCAGCTCAACGACTTGTTGATAGACGGCAGAGGGTTTTACAGCTGGCCAACTAAACACGTCCACGAGGTTTATCCACGCATCTATGTCAGCGATGCGTGAGTTATTACGTATTTAAAAAAACGGCGATATTTGTTTGTACAAAGTAGGTCAAACAGCGTTCTGGCGAGCCACCATTCAGATACGCCAACTGTCCACCAGAGAGCGCCATGTTGGTTTATGGCCAGCTTGAAAAGGAACCTAATATAATAAATGACTTCATATTTCTTGCTGAAATACCAATACTTCAAATCGTCTTCATTTTTTTTAAATAAATTGAGATGTTGCAGCCAGTTTTTGTCATCATGATTGTTTTTTCGGACACCAGGAAACAATATTGCAATACTTGTCCTTACTTTACTATGTGTCTTGAGTTTTGCTGCGTTTGTCACATCTCCTGAAAAATGGGAGAGGTTAGTACAGAATTTGCTTAGAGCAATTTGATTTGCATGTCGGTTTTAATTACGAATAATGCCACTGGCAGATAATGCAAAAAATGCTGAAAACCTGGCATGGAGATTTTGGGCCGATCAAAAAACGGAAACTGTCAAAGTTGTATGATCATAGTCTTTGCACAAAAACATCAAATAATTGTGTTATGTTTGTGTGTAAAGCAATGCTAAATGCAAAGGTCATCTTCATGAGCATACTTTGTCTTCAATTTGACTTCATGTTTTTGCTTTTTATTACATATAACAACAAAAACAATATTAACCAGACCAATAGGCAAAGACAACTTGAAACCCATCTTCGCCAACTTTGATATCATTTGTCTCTCAGTGAGAACTAAAAACATCCCACTTCACAAGTTCTTTGGTAATAGAATTTTGAAAAGGTCATCATTTAAGTTGTTCGTTATCAGGATTTGATTATTCGATATGGATATCATTTAACTAAGCAAAACCAATATGAAAATACACGCATGCAAAAGACCGGCCGATCATACCTATAAATGGGCCGGCAACCTCACTGATCATCACTCATCTCGAGACAGAAGTCCGGACGACTCTCAAACAGCTCGGCTGATCATCGCACCTTCGTCAGGTGAGTGTTGACTACCGATTGAATCGGAATGAACGCCAATAGCTGATGCAGTACTGTTATAACGAAGCGTTGTTTTCCTTTTTGCCCGTCAGCTACTCTTCCAATCTGCAAGGATGTCGGACACACTTAAAGTGGCTGCTCTGGGTCAGCCCTTCACCTTGGGGATGCTCTATAATGCCTGCAAACATGAATTAATCCCAGGTACAACTCGATTCACGTCTTTGTTATTGTTGTGAAACCTTGATCATCAAGTATATATCTCACTTCGGCAGGTTTCACTCTTTGGGACAAAGACACTTTAGAAAGCCATACTAGTACTTCGGCTCAAAAAAGCAGTTACTTTCAAATCGCAGCCTCGGACACCATCGAAATGAAGTCTTCTATGTTGGATGTGGAAGCTTCTCTGAGTATGAGTTTCTTTGGGGGCTTGATCAAAGTTGGAGGTTCTGCCAAGTACCTGAATGACCAGATGAAATTCAAGAACCAGAGCAGGGTAACTTTGTACTATCATGCTACCACCACCTTTAAGCAGCTGTCTTTTTCTGCTCTTGGACCACTAACCTGCCAACAGAAAAAAATAATCGAGGAAGGCAAAGCCACACATTTGGTCACAGGCATCCTGTACGGGACAAATGCACTCTTTGTCTTTGACAGCGAGAAGTTGGAGGCAAGCAGTGTTGAAGATATTCAAGTTAACATGCATGCCGTGGTCAAGAAGATTCCGACATTTGCAATTGAAGGAAGTGCAAAGATAAAGCTGTCTGAAGAAGAGGAGAATCTGACTAACAAGTTCACCTGCACGTTCTATGGGGATCTCATTCTTGAAAGAAACCCCGCCAACTTTGTCCAAGCGGTGGAGACCTACTGTGAGCTTCCGTCGCTCTTGTCGGATAAGGACAACTGCTCTCCCCTGGTTGTCTGGCTGTATCCTCTGGCAGCGCTCTACGACAAAGCTGCTGTGCTGGTCAAAGACCTCAGCGTCTCACTAGTGACAGAAATTCACCAAGCTATGGAAGATGAAAGGGAAGTGAGAATGAGATGCAACGATTGTTTGTCCAGCAGCGCCTCGCAAAACTTTCCCGTCGTACGAAAGAACGTGAGCAGTTTCCAAAAACTGGTCTCGTCTTACAAAGCTTTACTCCAAGAGGCCATGTCCAACAAGCTTCCTTCAATCCGCGCCGGGCGAGAAGACGAGAGCTCTTTAGCAAAAGTCTTGGATGATCGTGAAAGTTCTCCATTCCGTCAAGAGCACCTTCAAAGATGGTTGGACACCAAAGAACGAGACATCAATATCATCGAGTCTTGCGTGAACATGATAATGGCTGAATCAAACGCTTACGTGGTGCGCACTAAATCAGAATTGGATCAAGTGGTCTTGTCTAGGGATGTCACAAATGTTCTTTGCTATGTTTTCACCGACTTGGATGAGAATGACCCCTCCCTTGAGGTCATGTTCAAATACTTGCACACGCTCGAAGCCGGAGGAACCACCACAATGTACACGTCCTTCCCCAAGGACGTGGTCAAACAAATGAGAGAGAAGGCCCAGAAGTTCCTTCAATATGCCAAATCTCTGCGGAATTGCAGTGATAGTGGCAGTGATATGAAGTTTCTCATAACTGCCATGAGAAATGAGAAATACAAGGGAGCTTCCATCTACCATTACAAAGACGGCCTTCTGGAGACTGACAACTATACACCGCCGCCGTCCCACCAGTAAAGACCATCACGGACAGAAATGATGTCATCTGGCGTAAGTTCATTCTTTGTTGTTTTTTTTACTTTGACGTCAAACGACAGCAACTGTACAATTTTTTTTTGTCTTCCCATCAGATGCTGTCAAACTCACCTTGAACCAAGATACCGCCCACGAAAATCTGAGTTTGTCAGAAGAGAATCAGAAGGTGACATACGGCAGCGTCAGGACGTATCCCGCTAACACGATATTGAATTTGCTTCGCACGGCAAGGCTTCACCATTGAAGGTGTTTTAAACGCAGTTATTTGTTGTTGAGTATTGGAACTTGGTTAATAAGACATTGATTGCTTTTTTGGTTCATCCTCATGACACTCAAGTTTGCAGTCAAATCATTTGGGCAAGGAAAAGTGCCAAGAATGTGAAGACATCACGGATGTGATTCGATTCAAACTTATTTCGATTTCAATACATGAATTTTGGGAAAACTAAGAACCTTCCGATTCTATTCAATTGTACTTTTGGTGTATTGTGGTTTTGGCTCGGAACATGTGTTCCATCTAGTTAACAGCTAATGAATGCTTTGCTTGATGAGCTTCTCAGCGGCCTTGGCAAATCACACCATGTGTTCTGTACGATGTAACTTCATTGTCAATACATTGTTAAGGTCATATGGACAATAAAAATGCTTTTTCATCATCACACTATTGTGTCTCTCATAAGTGAATTGAAAGTGGATGATAACAAGAAACAGACACTTTTTATGAAAAAAAAAATTAAAATATATATTATAATATCTAATCTTATTAATATGTATTGAAAATACAATAAAATATAAAAAATATAATAATATATATAATAATATAAAAAAATATATATATAATATTAATATTATTCACCACTCATTCATCATCAATTGAACAAGGACCTAGTATTTATAGAAGTGCCTTAAATTTACATCCTCACAGTTGAGAACGGCCTTGACCTATTTCTATTCTTCCCTAGGTCGAGTATACGTGCATTGCAGGGAAGGCTACAGCCGTTCCCCCACCTTAGTCATGGCCTACCTGATGCTTCGCCAGAAAATGGACGTCCGCAGCGCTCTTGCCACAGTGAGAGAGAGAAGAGAGATCGCCCCTAACGATGGCTTCCTTTACCAACTCTGCCGACTAAACCAGACGCTGGCCGCTGAGGGAATGCTCTGGAACAAATGAAGCACAAACAAAAGATGGCAAGAAAATATGCACTATTGACATATTTTGCAGAATATAAATATATATTGTTTTGAAATATTTTGGTTTTAGATGACATGAAATATAAATTATGATTTTGTAAGTACAGAAGAATATTTTACCACACTTGTGTAACTCAATTGGTGAATGATCGAGTTATCCTGCAGAGGTCACAAATGATCCACTTTTTCCCCCATTGGACCTGTGTGAAGACAAGTAGCAGAAAAGAACATGTTCCACTGAGATCATAGTCCTCTTAAGGGTTTATTTACAAGCGGAGCCAAATGTTTTTGCCGCCTGGAAGTACATCCACGTGACGTCATGCTCAAATGTCCTATTGTGCACTAATGAGTGTGTGCTGACAATGTTTTGTAAACCATTGTGTGCTTTCCAGTGATCTTTGAGGTCTTCTGTATATTTGAACGAATGGATTATTTGATGAACAATAAAATATTACGCAGGTACGCATCCATATTGATTGGGCACCAAATTCCTAGTGCCATTGTGGATTTGTCAAATCTATATAGTCAAGTACGTTTGAGAAGACTCTTGCTAGTATTTCATGACAGCTCCCGCAGAGGGCATTAATGGACCACAGTTTCCTCTCTGTGAATCCTGCACAAATAGCAGAATAAAATATTAATATTGTGACCATGTTTCTGGATGAAAAGCCTCATCATTTACCACTGTGATTGGTAAAAAGCGAGAAATCCCGTCCATTCATCCATCCTCTGCTATCATTAGGATCATTGAGAAACTGAATTTAGCAAGACATAGTATGCACCCCCAAATGTAGACAGACTCCGATTTAAAATACCTCTGATCAAATAATGAGCGGAATTAAAAGTTCTGAGGTTTCCAGGAGAGGTTAGATTTGGACCGAACGTTATTGCATGTTGTTTAATCTCCCATGGTGCTCACAAGCGAGTACAAAGATTATTTCCCAGGATTACTGTTTGTTTGCATATGTATCAAATCCATTACATTTATTATATCCAGCCTGCTTGAGAGAAGCCTAAAAACTAAATCAGATGTGTCTGGTCACGTGTGCGTACCAAGCCTCTGTTTGCTATTTATCATTTGCCATGATGTCAATATTTATCCCTGTGGGGCTTTAGTTGATGTCAGTGTGACAAAGGTCTGAAAATATGTTCCTGCTCATGCTGTGGGAATTTAAACTGGCATACATTCACATACACTAATTCAGGGTATTGTTTTGAAAGTTAACAAGCGGAGGTAGGTAGGACAGGTTCTGGAACCTCCAGGAAATGAAATCCCTGCAGGGCTGCAAAGGAAGGTGTGTTAGTGTACATTCCAAACTTTGGGCTTTCGACTTCAGTGATTGGGCTTTTCTCCTTCTTGATTGTTTTCTTTCCGTTTCACTCTGTTTACTCTTTTTTTTACCCCGAATTATGCACGGTCTGCCCTTCTTATTATGACTCTCTGTATCCTTCTCTGACGCACGGAGTTGATACGAGGACAAGTCTGTGAGGGGAGCAGGTTAACACGCTTACGTAATAGAGTCTGCATGAATGGATCCGCGGGGGAGGGGCAGGCATGTGTTTTTGCGTGCCTGTGCTCACCAAGTGATGATGATAGTTGTACTTCAACCTAGTACACAATTCATGACGAATGGTTGAACTATTTTCATTTCATTTATTGCAGTTCTTGCTGGGTCCTTTTTCACGTGGGGGCACGAGACTCTAAACTGGGTGCTGCAACCTGACTCTGTTTTACAAATCCAACGTAACCAATTTGGCATGATGACGCTGACGGCCTCGGCAAGGATGTCATCGTCATCATGCTTCATCACGAGGACCTCAGAGTGTCTCAAGTTGGCAAACAGGTTACAAGAATCCTGGCTGCATCACAAGGAACAACCCAGGAGACCAAACTGAAGGACGAGAATTTACAAATAACTCGGAGAGCGGCAAAGGCAGATGGCTGGATTTAGACAATGAACCAGATGGGAAGATGCCACAGAAGGAAGATGTCATGGGCAAAACTGGGACAGGCTGAGCTCAAATTTCATATTCAAGCCATCGACGGCATCCTGCACAAGCACTTAGAAGGTGGAAAAGCAAGTGAAAGTCTATTTATCACTTCCATCCTACTGTCTTCAAGCACTTGGGGATGGATAGCTTCTACAGCTGCAACCATGAACAAATGTTGATAGCAGTTGCTGAGTCATTCATCAATCAGCGCTAGCTAACATTTACAGCTGCCAAGACATCCAATTCCATTCAAGAATATGACAATATCATCTTTCACAATGAAAAACTCAATGACTAGCAGCTGAGAGCGGACCTGGGGAAGCGACTCGGATTTCCCCGAAACGCCGCCCTCGTGACACTCGTTGACATCTGAGCGGCCTGGGAGAAGAGGATGGAGATAGGAAGAGAGAGAAATATGCAGAGTGGTGTTCTTCTCCACTTCATGTTCCTTGGTTGGACTTCCTGGGTCAAGGGCATCTGAAATGGTTTATTTCTTCTTATTTTTATGTAGCAAAATGTTGGCAAAAGTAATGCCCTTGTTTTTTCTTATTCGTTTTTCCAATTGCCCTCACTTCCTCTCCTCCAATTTCTTTTTTTCCATTCTGCTCGAGTCAAGGTTGGTGAAGACGGAAAAGGGAGGAGGACCAAAGTGTTCCAAAGCACAATGCAGTGTAAGCAAAAAAAAAGGCTTTTATAGTAGCTCCAAATAGTTGGTTGTCTGGACAGCCTGCCCAAGCATTCAGAGTGAAATCAAAGCACTAAGTAAATATTTTGTTTTCTGCTTATTTCTGAAAATGTACCCGTGAGGCAGCTATTAGGGATTTCCATTAATACCACAAGTAAATGGTGGCGGCTTAACCATGACGTGTTCCCAGTACAAGTGAAAATTACAAACACATGCTTACGGCAACTCACACCCTTTGCTTCTGAGATCGACATTTTGACTTTGTTATTTTGCATCATTTTGCATTTTGTGCAGGTCAACTATGGCTGCAGAGAAAAAGACCCAATGGCTTTTGCAATTATAGCACCAATTTCAATTTCTCTGGCTGGATTTCCAATTGTACTACAAAAGTCCTTGACCTGACATCATCCTCCTTATCGGTAATACCACGCTGTTTGGAACTTTTCAAGGGGAACAATAATGAAAGAGCATGAGAGTAACGACCGTATGCGAACCCTGAGTTGAAAAAGATCTCTATTATCGAAATGTCAGATTTTGAAAGAAAGAAATGACAGTTAGATTTCAGGGGTTTTCAAGGTTATCCTTAGAAAAAAAAATTGTTCAAGTGTAATTTTCACCAAATTAAATGTGCCCTAGCATCGCTACTGTCCAATTCTTCAGAGAATAAAAAAAAAAAAGATAAGACACATTTTCCGTGACAGGAAGTCTGCTCTATAACAGCTGTGCCCCGGAGTGTTTTTGGTGGGTGTCCAAGGAGGCGGGTTTGGGGAAGTGTTTGTCAGTAAAAGACTAGATTGGTGGAAGCTAAAACTGCCTCCTGTTACATCATCACCCATACAACAGTTTCCAAATTAGATGGATGAGCCTCCTCTTCATAAAACTGGTGCACAGGTTTTGCTAAAAAGATCACTTCTACTTGACTTCAAGTTGGATGAAATACTTGGCAATGTCTCCCTGAAACGATTTCATTCTCTTTTAATTGCAGATAAAAAAATTGCGTTTAATCAATAAGATATAAATGTCATTAAGGAGCGACACACTGGACTAGTCACAATTACACGTACTCACTATTTAGGCATTTTAGTTTTGCAAGAGCTACAAATCTGCTTTGGGGAAAAAAGCCAGAGCCAAGACTGGAACCCAGAACCTTTGACAATGAGGCACTTGTGCTAGCTAGCCACATCGTACATCATCATCATGTAAATCTGGTTTGTAAGAGATGATCCCGTCTTTTTCGTGGGGATGAAAATGCAGCCTGACTTGGAAATTTACTGAGCTAGTATCAAGGCTGTGTGGGTGTTTTTTTTTTTTTTTTTGTTCTTCCAATTTTGCAGTGCTCTAAAATAATCTAACAAAACAAAAACATTTGCGTGACAGCAAATGGAAAGGGGCGTGACCTACAACATGACCTACACAAGTTGTGAAACTGTAGAAACAAAAGAAAAGAAACAACGAGTTACGTACTTACTGTTCATTTGTGATGACGCGTGTGAAGTGTGGTGTAAGATGAAATCTTCATAACTAGCCTAAACGCGCCTGAATTTGTGGTGTACATTCTGTTCTTTTTATTACGGATGTTGACACATTGAATGCTTTTTTTCTACTTGGCAAAGAAAAAGCAAAACACATGAAATTCATACAACAAGAAGCACATTGAGATAAAATCTCTTGAGAGTTGAGAATAAAATCTGCTATTTTCTTCCCTAAATATTTTTGCTTGATGCTGTTTGTATCAGAATCTCAAGCTAATCTTTTTTTTTTTTGTATCTGCTACTGACATGTCCCAACAAAATACAATTGTTTGAGAATTTTTAAAGCCCATAATAATGTTGAATCATGCTTCCCCCTTTTTGCATGTCACATTTATTTGTGGTTTTGGTAACAGGATGTTTTGCATTCCACTATCCGAACCAAAAATAAATCTGTTTTGATGCATGGGGAAGTAACAAATAAAAATTAAACCTTTCGTTTTTCGCATTTGGCCTTCACGATACAAATACGTTCGAATATAAAGTGAGTAAATATTGTTTATTTGTGATTACATGGTTTTATTATGCCTGCAGTGGATGATTTCCATCCTGTATTTTTTTCTCATATTGCCAAAGGCTATTAATTTTTCCATGCACATACCCTGTGACAATAAGAGCAAAATAAAGAAATAATGCACTGAAGACATAATAAAAAAAATAAACAATGTTTACTTAATTTATGAACATATTGTTATGTTGGCCAAATGCTAAAAAAAAAACAACAACAACGTTTTTCCTCCACATTGTCAGTTTCACACTTTCCGTGCCATCGAATATTTTGTTATCTCGGGTGTAAAAGTAAAAAAACAAACAAAGTATTGATACCAAATGTTATTTTTTTTATAATGCTGAAAATATATATCACAGAGCCACATACACAAATAGCTTTTCAGAAGCCATTCTTTGATTGTGCCACACTGATTTGTCAATGAAAAAAAAATAAAAAAAATAGACAAAACAACTGTGCCCATAATAAACCCCCCAAGCAGCACTCGTGTATCAAACACTCGCGGGCCTTTTAGACCGTCAAAACTCTCTCAACTTTTACATTCAACTTCACGCTGCGCCAAAAAAATAGTGAGTGCTTCGCCATTCGGAAACGGCCTCCCTTGACGTCTGACAGGTTCGGGCGGTTTACAGTCACAGTGAAAAGGACGAAAGAGAAGCAAGAGAGGACATCTTCATCATGGCAATAATAACAGGGACCTTGCGTCCTTAAATCTCTCATTCAAGGCACAATTCATTGGCCTGGGATTGGAAATCAAGGTAATTGAACTTCAAAAGAGGAGAGATCCTTTCGACCAAATTTACACAGTACTTCTTTGCCAATAGATTTTTTTTTTTTTTTTTTGTAGTGTGCACTCCAGCTCCTGTGATGGTGCGGTCCTCTCTTGGTTGACTTGAGGCAGAAAAGGAAAATCTGCCATCTGATGCTAAATAGTCAAAGAATGGCTTCGTATGTCATGCTTATGCTTATAGACATAACAGAGGAAGTGCAGTCCGTTTTTAGAGTCACAAACATTGACACGATTAATCCTTAACAGATGCTTTGCGATTCACACAGCTATGCGTTTTTTTTTTTTTTTTTTTTTTGCCGGTCCAGATTACATCCCTGGAAGCGGAGCAGTTGGATTTAAACATTTTGAAAGAAAGATTCAAATCAGTTTCTCATACTACCTGTCAATTGAACATGTTTGACTTAAAATCAACAAACAGCAATATTCTTATCACAACATTGAGATACTGTAGATACCGATACTTTAATTTACACAGAATGGACCTGAGTTGAGGGTCCGATGAATGTCCAAAAAATCCCAAAGCATGTTATGTTGTTTTTTTTGAAAAGCAAACACTCAGGCGTTCAATTCAATCGTCATAATCAACGATGGACTCCAAATTTAAAAAGTTTTTTTTTAATGGAAAACATTTTCCCACTACCTGAATTATATTGGAAATGGACAACACAGACATAAACAGATTCATTATACGAGTATAAAATGAAAGTTGTAAAATTGTAAACATGAGCCTCTTGGAGGAAGTGTATGCTAATAAGTGACTTGCATTATGGAAAACAGCCACAATTAAAGGAAATATGTCATATTGTAATATTGCCATCTTAATTTCATAAATTTGAGATTTTTCCTCAGAACCTTAGTTTCTGAAAATTAAACTCTTTAAAGTCTTTTTAAGGTTGTCATACAGTTTTGACATTCTCTTAAATATCGTTTTTACTTTATTTGCTGTCTAAAAAGGACGATGACATGAAAAGGATAATCTTTTCATGTTTTTAGGAATGGGAAAAAAACTTTTTTAGAGTCGGACACTTGACTAGTATTGACGGTTTGACACTCCAAACGCCACCTGATCCATACATGACGGAAGGAACACTTTGTAATTTACAAAGTTACCTATGGATCTTCCCGATCAATAATGAGTTGCATTTGTGAACTGAATACTGCATTTACTATAAATCACACCAACATTGAACACAAACATCCGTTTGACACCATCATCTAATATAAATCAACAAAATGACAATACAGGTTTTGTCGTCTTTACTCCGCACATATATTTAAATAAAAAAATAATCGCTCAATCTTCTCGCAATTTTTGCAAATTCACCCAGCCAAGCATAAAACCTTGGTCAACATCAAATAGAGCAACAACATAAGTGTTATACAATTTCACATTCCACAAGTTGACATATTCCTAGAGAGGACTGTCATCTTTCCCCGCTAAACAGTGCTGCAATGATTTAGGGCAAACGTCCATGAGGATATTGGAAGTGGACGAAAAAAATAATAATAAAAAGGTCAGGACAGCGAGAATGTTTTCCCTGCGCAAGTAAAAGCAATTTCAAAGCCGGCGTGTGAGGCTTCAAAATGTATTTCTATAGCCTGGCGATAAATTCACAGTTTAATCTATCGTAAACATGAGGTATAACATAACGAGTATACAAAGTGACAGACACGGGAAAAGTTCAGTGGTCAGTGGTTGGCAAAATCGATTTCCTTCTTCCGTTTCAATGGAAAGGAGATGGCAAAAAATATCTTGCCATGAGGCGACAGCTAACACAACTTGTGTACTACGAAAGCCATGCTCAAACACGTGACGGGCCGATTCTACTGCTACTAAAGCAACTTTCCCACTATACATATATATATTTATATATATATATATATGCTTACTTAATATTTTTCACCTCAAAATGAACCACAATAGTCGTTTTGGCTAGACTACAGCCAATCTTAAAAAGAACATTCTTTACGTCTACATACGAACACATCTATTTTGCTCATGCAAGATTGCGTCACAAAGCTGGCGATAACACTTCTTCATCTTAAGTCAAATTCTCAACTTGAACTACAAGCTTAGAAGAGTATTATCTTTCGGAGAACAAAGCAACGACGAGTATTTAGCATGCAGGAATTGCATGCACATTTGTTTTTTTGGGTGAAGAAAATGTGTCAATGGATGCTACCTTGTGTACCCTGAAACGAGTGTGCATAGAACTAGATGAAAAAAAAAAAAAAAAAAGCTTATCATGGTTCTCAGCCATGTTTTGGTTGGCGCTTGCAAACTCGGAATAAGATATGTGATTTCCTAAAGTTCTGCATGCAAGTAAGACACTGAAAATGATTGAGGTGTATTTTAGTTGTTTGAACATGGCCTTGCAGTAGTTGGGGTAATTGTTGGTAAAAAAAAAAAAAAAGAAAAAAAAGATGACCACTGACTGTTGGTCTGTCTCTCTGCTATGCTGGTGCGTGTGATCATGGCTGAAGGCAGTGCGTTCGTTCTGTGGTGCTGGTGATACTTTATCATCGAAGGAGGGAGGGCCTATGCTTGCTAGCTCCAAACTCATTGTCCTTAAATTGTAAAACAAAAGTGAAGGTTGAGAATATGACTTTGCGTTGACATCGGTAATATAAAGAAAGATGCGCTACATGACTACTTGGGACAGGCATGAATAGCGTAAAAAAATATATAGCGTAATTGGCATGTGTTTTTTTTTTTTTTTTAAGACTAACGAAATGAACATAGCAGTTCCTTCACAGTAAAGGTGAGATCACAGCAGGCCTTGGAGACACCAAGTGGGAAATTGCACTGCTTGATGGTCCTTTTGCGTGTTTGTGTGTGTGAGCGTCCATGTTGAATCAGTGTATTTGAATACCGTGCAATGTTGCAACAAAGCACTTAAAGGCCATGCCTCTGTGAGGGGCCTCTTCCATAAAGTTCAAACGTGGGGGGATTTTTCTGGTTTGATCATACGAGCAATGTTTGGTGGAATGGTATGACAAGATGCTTTTAGTTGTCGCCATGGAAACATGGCTAGCACTTGATTAAGAATCTGTCTTTGTTAAACCTTGATTTTTTTATTTTTTTTTACTTAGAATATGTAGAGATGAACTTTCTAGAAACTGCTCAAGATTAGGGTTATATTTAAAAAAATAAGTGATTGATCTGTCATTTGTTATAAATTTAAAGCAATTGATCAAAATATATACTGCATTTACGTTATGTAAATTCTCATATAGCGTTTTAGTTTTTGCAACCCTAATCAAGATTGCTTGAGGCAAACAATAATAGGAAAAATATGTTAGGCGTTATTACATCCATTGTAGCGCAGCAGAAAACAAATATGTTAGGGAAGAAGCAAGTTATTTCAGCAGTATTGAATTCCAAGTGTACATTTCAGGAGAGTATGCTCATTAAGCCTTTTTTTTTTTTAAACTGTAAATGGCTTAGCGTCCTCGTCTGTAACCACAGTTTGCTATTGGCTTGCCATAGGTCACATGACACTAAATGCTGTTTCCTTCCTCTTGGTTTGGATGAATCCAGATGCAAAAACTGCAGACTTGCTGTTTGTTTATTTAACCTCCATCACTGTAGTTTGTTGACATGATCCAAAATGGCTCCTGCTGGAGTCCCACATTTAGTCAGAGGCCCAATTCAAAGGTGCCATCAACATGTTTCTGGTATGCTTTGCCCGAGATATCCATGGCTGATTGCAATAAAAGGTTTCGACCCAAAAAATTGACCCCAAAAAAAGCATGGAACTTTTAAGAGCTTGCAATGAATTTGCCAACTTACAGATCCATGTTGAGATCACGTGTGAACAGGGTCCTCCATCTTATAGCAGGTTCCTGACTTAAAAACTGTTGGTCCCATATATTGACTCGGGCCACTTTGAATTGTTGATCCATTATGGCATCTGTTTGAAAAAAGTACTATACATGCATGTGTTTCATATTTATTTTTTGAGTGTTTTGCAGATGAGAGCTACACCGAGATGAGATGTGAGGTAGAATCGGTCCATTTCAGCAGGTATTTGAAACCAGTTTGAGTGACGAGGTAAGTGACATCAACCCAACAACTCGGCTTAACACATCAGCGGGAGTCGAGAGCTGGCGGTTGGGTCGTGTCATTGTGTGGTTACACGTGTTGCGGTGATCGTTAGAGATGGAAGTAGAAACAAGGTCACATGTCATAACTGAAAAGAGAAATGGGAGGCGTGCGCCAGATGAAGCTTAGAAAGGAGGTATATGTTGGAAATATAAACTCTATATAGTGTCTTTGAGGATTATAATACTACATTTAACATTCCTATGCAACCTTGGAGGTTTTACACAAGCAACAAAAGAGGAGTTGTATTAATCGAAGAAATTTTTCCCTAAATGAAAAATTGTTAATGCATTGAGACTATTGCCATTGTGAATGGAAAAACGGTGAGAATGCTGAGACAGGCATTCTAACAGTTCTTTTTCTTAACATTGCTTTTATTGCACATAACAACACAATCAAATTGGTGGCAACAATGACGTCCTCAAAACATGTCTGAGCCTAATCCTGACTGTATTTTGCATAACGATGCCATTTTGTCTTTACATGCAATTTCAGAGGGATTTGAAATTAATTTTACCCGGCGACAACATTCACTCTCCTTTGGTTCTCGGTTTGCAACTCCTGAGGACAATATGTGGCTCTTTACCTGAAAAATACTTTCAAAGTGTCAGTTTATTATTTGAGGGGATGACCTGAGCCCTGTGGCAAAGTGATATTATAGTGTTCTTTTCTAATAAGAGGCTTAGATTTAATATAATCAGGGACGGCTGGTTAATAAAGAGTGTGTGAGCCCGACTAACATTCCTGAGGCACTGGAAAAAAAATTAAAGTGACACGAGAAATGAATGAGGAAGCCCTCGCGGGAAGTTTAGCAGATCAATTAGCACCTCTTGGATTTCTGATGCCATTTTTTTTAAGGCTCTGCATACAATTTAGAGCTGAAGAGGAGGCACAAGTATTTGATGAATGTTTCACACGTGACTCAACTTTCCTTCCAAAGAGCTTGAATAACAAATAGGGCAAGTTCAACAAAGCTTAGCGTTGGCCCAATTGTTTTGTTTTTTTCATACTAGGCAGTTTCACTTTATGTAACTAGTACGAGGTTATTGCACATAAAAAAAAAAGTCATTTGGGAAAAAAGGCTTTTTAAATAAACATTATCCCAAGCCTTGTTAAAAGATTTTCTCCATATTTCTCTTTCTATCAACTACCACGCTTCCCTCCTGCCAAGAATCTTTGGAGTAATTCCATTTTCCACTTCACCAACAGCAAAATAAGATCCATAGAAGCATCTTAATAAATAATTCTTTTTTATTTGCAGCTCGGAATCAAATAATTGAAAAATATATTATTTGGAATACTTCCAGTCCTCATTATATCTTGCTGCATGGGTTGGTCTACATTAAAAATAATGTCACCAGCCGCCACTGATTATAAATTCCAAATGGAAAGTCTTGAGCCTGTGATTATAGCTCATCATAACATAAAAGAAAAGCTTACAGCAGGAGTAAGCTGCATTAATTGTAACTAATACAATATATTGAATTATAGCTTCATACTAAGACCCATTAGAAAAGGACAAGCAGAGAGTTGGTTGTGTGTAAAACCACCAATAAATAAGACACTACATTTTACAAGCTATGAGGTAAAATTGTAGGCATTTATGTAGTATTTCCGAGAGTGTTTGTGTGGATCGTGAGCTCACTATGTGAGGGAGGTAGGTTGGCGAACACTGTCGTAGCAGCGGCTCAATTGCGGAGGGGAGGGGAGGGGGGAGCAAGATGAACTGTGACGGCCACCGCTGCTAATAAGGACGGTGCAAAGAAGCAAGTGGAGTGGGACTGTCTGAGGAGATTATGATCGGGAAAAGAGGGAAAAAAAAAAAAACACACCGTATGAGGTGAAAGGTGTCGGTGTGGGGAGACATTAGGCTTATTGGATTTTTGTTTGTCTGCATATAGTTCTACTTGAGCGTGTAGTTTAAATAACTGTACCATTTAAAGTGACACGACAAAGAAGCCACATAGTTTGCTTTTTTTTTTTTTCTCCTTGTGATGTTGAGTGCTGGTGGTAGGTGGTGGGTGTCCGAACCCAAATGTTCCCATCAAAGAAGAAAGAAAGAAAAAAATAGTTTCTCTCTCCTTTTCAAATGCATCCCCCTTACAGCGTCAAGGTTCTTGTAAGGGGGTACCACTGTTTTATAGTCACACATCCTGGTCCTCAAAGACCTCCAAGAAGAGCGGTGGAAAGAGTTCGTTGGGACACTCCACCTTCATGTGTAGGAAGCGGCTGGCGTGGCACGCTCCGATCATACGCAGGTCTGTTACCTTCATCAACAGCTTGGGCCAGAAGTGAGGAATGTTGTGCTTGCGGTAGTTGATGTAGTGCTCAAAGGCCAGCAGGTACGCCTCTTGGCACTGCTCGATCTTCTCCACACTTGTTAACCCGGAGCGATCTTGGATTGAAATATGAGACAATTAGTACATTACAAGTCATGATTCATTTATTTAAATGTTTTATTTTCATTATCAAAGAGCTAATAATTTGTTATTGTTTATTATTGTCATGGTAGTATGAATTGTGCAGAAATAAATATAAAAATATAAATATTAATATAAATATAAATTCAGCAACAATCCAAACGGTTAGTAAGGTTTTTTTTATTTATTTATTTTTTTAAGAACAGGCCCATGAGCTACTCATGTGGTCCTTGGTGTTGCCCTGAAGCTTGTGAGCACCCCTGGTATGTGGTAACATTAAAATCTGTTGTACTGTAATGTTTGAGGACATCGTGTGAAATTTTTCCAGACATGAGGAAGTGAAAAATTATTGTTGGGTGTGAAGCAATCCATGATTAGAAAAACATGAGTGCATAAAAATAGCATACCAAATAGAGCTTCCCTCTTCATTAGAAAAGCGCACACACAACTCCTTGTTCTCGTAACACATGGTGTATCATCAGTTGAGTGCAGGATTTTTTTTTTTTTTTTTTTTAGTGAACTCAGTCATCCAGTACTCATTGAACCATGTTTGCCCTTTTGTATTCTCTTTCACGGAAAAATTGGGTTGCCCAGTAAATCCTAAAAAATAAAATAAGTCTTGTTTTCATCATCCTCACCTGAGCTCATAAGAAGGACAGCCTGCATCAGCGCCACCTCCGAGTCATCCAGATTAAACTGGGCCAGGCTTTTGCCTAAATCAAAGATGGCGTCCGAGACCACACCCAAGCCGCCGTTCTTCAACTGCTCACGTTTCACGGCCATCTCGCCGTTTAGTGTCAATGTCTCGCTTTCGGGATCGTAGCGCACGGCAGCGCGAAGTGACATGATCTCCATGCAGCATCCTTTTAACAAGATGATCTGGTCTTCACATGGAAGCTGTGAAGGAAAATCCCCCAAAATAGCTTTTTAAAAATATTACAGATTTCCTAATTTCTTTCAGAATAGAAAAACACTAGTTTGTCTGAGCCGACTTTTTCCATTTAGTGAAAAATTGCTACAGCCTAATACTGTACGAAAAAACAAAACAGAACTTGTCTGTCTAGATGTTTTAGGAATATGCATCTTTTGTTTGTATGAAAAATGTAGTCTGGATTTTTCTGGCATCATTTTAACAATTGTTTTGGTTGAATTTAGGTCTAGTTGGGGGTTTGGCTTGGTTTAGCATTTTTCCTTCTCTCTTCCTGCAATGCGGGTTTGTGGCAAGGGGGTGTTGCTGACCTACATTAACAGAGCTGCAGCAGAGCACACATGATTCTCATGGCTACTTATCAGTGTCTTCAGGAAAGCCTGCTTAAGACTGTAGAAGTTCTGTAGCATCTACACTAAGTTTCATTTTTTTGGTCCTTGTGTTTCCAACCCCTGAATCCATCCATCCATCCATCCATCCATCCATCCATCCATCCATCCATCCATCCATCCATCCATCCATCCATCCATCCATCCATCCATCCATCCATCCATCCATCCATCCATCCATCCATCCATCCATCCATCCATCCATCCATCCATCCATCCATCCATCCATCCATCCATCCATCCATCCATCCATCCATCCATCCATCCATCCATCCATCCATCTTCTTGTCTTAACAAATGTACCTCTGAGAACATGGGCAGTTTCTTGGCAAAGTCCACCACACGTGTGATAGCAGGCGTCATGATCTTGGTGAATTCACTGAAGGCTTCCAGGTCCACCTTATCTCCTTCTGATGTGGGCATCACTCCTTGACCTATATCATCTGGCTGGAGGCAAAAGTCATTTGGTTAATCGATAGAGCTCCAGCTCGGGATTTTTCTTTTCACGCTTACCAGAAACTTGCGCTTCTGTTTCCAACTTGATCCCTGGGCGTTGGTATGCCGATGGGCTTCGGTCGCCTTGCTGATCAGCTCCCACTCGGAAGTGTTTGGCTCCGGCCTCACCTGCAGCGTCCGCACCAACTCCTCCCTTTTTCGTTTCTCCCGGTTCTCCTCAATGAGACGCCGTTTTGCTACGCGCTTTGAGTCATCCAAGACCACTGAGAGGTGGAAAAACACTAGTGGATCTTTTTTGCAAATGTCGTTTTAGTTATGTGGTTTTGGTTTCGTAATGTGGTTTTGTGCGACTAATAGATTGATGTCCCTTTGAAATGCTTCATTTAAAAAACAATATAAGCAGCTCAAGTGATGATACTGTTTTCTAAAATCACATGCAGTCCACGGACTGTATGTTATGTAGAAGAGGCTGGAGGATATTAGGAATGCAGCGTAACACAAATTCCAAGAAAGACGCCATTGACTTTTCAGTTGAAATTCTTTTTCGGAAATGGTTTACGTGTCATGGCTAAGATACTTCGTTCTATTTAAATAAATAAATAAAATATAAATTTATGCTACCAGCAAAACGTGTTGATTTTTTTTTTTTTATGATTGGTAACTGGTAACTCAAGTGTTGACTTTATAAAAACTTACAGTCCATGGCCATGCCAACTGAGATGCACTTCTTAAAACGGCAAAGCTGGCACTGGTTGCGGGTGATCTTGTCGATGATGCAGCAGCCTTCGTATTTACACGAGTACGCCGGGTGGAGGTTCTTTTGTATGGTTCGACGGAAGAAACCCTGCAAGGGGAAAAGAAACAAAAAGCCACTGATAAAAAGATCGGGACAAGATCAGATGAGATAAACAGGATGGAGAATTAATAACATTATGTAACGGTTTTATTGTCATATAGAGAGGGTGGGGGGGGCGCCAAAATGTGAATCATAACATGAGTCACAAAGCATCAAAAAGAAAAAAAATCTTTTCCATCTGCCCAGTTGTTTTGTCACACGGACAAACAAAGCAACAGCTGAAGGGCAAAAAGCTTCCTTGCTGGCAAAGAACAAAAACAAAAAGCTGTTTTGCAAAGGACATTGCTACCAAAATTAGGTTTGGCTGATTATAATATCATGGCAATAAAAAGCTCACTTTGTGAGCTACTTAGAAAAAGTGGGTGCAATCACAATTTTCAACACTGCAGGATTTCGCGAGAAGCCGATTTACTGCGAGGAAAATCAATATTAAACACATTCTAGTCTTGAAGGCTGTGCCAATCTAATTTCATATTGAATTTGTTATTTTGCAACACTTGTCTGTAGATGCTATCTGTTCAAAATAGTATTAGTAGGATTGACTTTATTAACAAGATGAAATGGTTTTGTCAACAAATATCAAATAACAAATAGAGATGGACAGTACAATTTCATTACAGTGGATCCAGTGTTTTCATGAATCATCCGTTCCAAAAACCAAAGCGAAAAAAAAATTGCCATTGCCATCAATGTATACAGCTCTCACACAAATATCAGTTTCCAAAATTAGAATTTCTTGAATTCCATAACAACAAAACGACATTTACTATAAAAATCCGGACTAAAGCTTTTGTTAATCCCCTTCATTATTTAGTTGCACATTCCGCGCCAGGATAATATTTTAAGATCTTTCGCCACCTTATTGGTCATTTTTATGACAATTAACGTGATTATCGGAATAGACTTTTGACTAAAACGAGTTGTAGTTATTTAAATGCTGCAGTTAGATATGATTCAAAAATTAATTAATAATTAAAAAAGAAATGTAACATAAGACAGGAGAAACTCAAGTCTCAAAGGAATTGGTGTTTTTGACTTTGAATGCCATAATATGATTTTTTTTTTTTTTAAATGAATCGAACATTTACCGTACCTTGCACCCCTCGCACGTGATACACCGATAGTGGTATCCAGTGGCCTTGTCGCCGCACACCACACATGGTTCATCCTTCTCCAGGTAGCTGGGGATGTACCCTGGAACAGAGATGCTAAGAGCTATAGGAAAGGAGGAGGAGGTTAAGGAGAAAGATGGGATGGAATTAAGAGAGGTGAATATCCAATGCCCGAGTAGGAGGAGCAAAGATCAGGCACGGTAAGGTTTAAAGGGATGAGGGGGGAGGAGTGATTATAAAAGGGGGAGGAGGGGTGGGGGGAGTAAAAGGGGAGAAGGGGCTTTGTATTAAAACGAGGGCCGCCCAAAGAAAGAAACATTTGTATGGGACACCCCAAGGAGCTAGGTGTGTGTGTGTTTAATTAATTCTAAACGAGTTAATAATTCAATATTCATTTTTGAATCTAATAGTAAATAAATGTTGGAGCACTTTTTTCTACGTTATAATTGAATGCGGTGTGTATGACTCGAACGTGTGAGTATGAATACAAATAAAAAGTCGTGCTTATACTAAAGGCATTTTTGATTAAACTATGGTCTTATGACTCCCAGAAAATATGCTTTTTTCACTTTAAAATCAGTCCTTTAAACAAAACCGGATAATTGGCTTTTAATGTCATTTTTTTATCACGAGTAATGGAAGATCCCGACGTCTCAATGGGTGCAGTGTAGAAATGGAGAATACAATCACTCTGATTGTTACGACTTTAAATCCTGAGACAACTATTGCTTAACACAAATAAAACAAGATGTACTTTGATAATGTTCATGTTTTATTTTTTATTTTTATTTTTTTAAATACACGAGTTCAAACTGTTTCCCAAGCTCATTTTACATTAAGACGTTCAATGGGCAAAACCTGATGAAGAACATTTTCCAGATCAACTCAATCATTATGAACCTCCTATGGCCAATTAAGTTTTCAAACTGTGTTTTTTTTTTTTTTTTTTTTCTTCCACCCAGTGCGAAAACTGACACCCCAGGAACCTGTTAGCCTTGAATTTATTTTGGCAACCAGTTCAAAATGTACCTTGCCCTTCGGCACACAGGGCACAAGTTACATTTGAACGTGCATTGGTCCACAATCCAAACCAGAAAAGGTTGTTTGTAATCATTGGCAAACATTACAAAGGAATAAGCCAGACTTTCGTTTTCCACCTCAATTCCACTCGAAAGTTGGCTGGGTTTCTCTGTTCTGGTTTCTGGGCCATGACCTGACCCTGAATAAGCGGAAGGACGGATTGAAAAAATGGATTCATTTGAAATGTTTCTATTTCAATCATATCTCTTCAGAGAATGATTATCAGGTGTGACTCTTAAACTTTGACTACCTTTGCGAGTTTAATCATGTTCTACAAAGCCTTGAGAAGAAAACAGCAAGGAGTCTAATAGAACAGTGAGGACAAAGCTGGGCGAGCATTCAGTGTCCATGGGGGAGTCAGCTCAAGGGTGATGAGAACGTCAGCGTCCTCGCACACATCAAAAGTCTGAATAAATTTTTTTGTTTGTTTGGCGATGACAAAAAATATGGATGGGATAAGTTTGGGGTGAATCATCCTTACCAGACATACTCTTCATCGAAGACTGGCTGTTCTTCCTTTTCCTCTTTGGCACATCGAGCCACCTGACACAAGGGAGGACGAGAAGGTTCAATTAATATGAAAATAATCATTTGCTATGACAAATTATGTGGATTTTTTCTTTTTTTTTTTATATCTATTGCCTTTTTTTTACGGTTAGTTTCATAATATTCTTCAGTTGCCAAAGTTGGATGACCCCTTTCTCATGGGCACGTTATTTCTTTATGTTTTTGGCCCAGATTTTCCTTCTCTCCTCAATACATTTTCTAGCCCTCCATTTTTTTTTCTGTTTTGCTCAAGAAGTTGGCCTTTCTCGCCACTATAAAAGCCCCATGAAAGATACAGTGCAATCACACAGATTAATCTAGTTAAAAAAAAAAAAAAAAAAGAGCTGACATTTCTCTCTCAGTTGATGAAAAATATTAATTTATTTTAATGCTGTGGGAAACAATCTACACTGGTCACTAATATGTGCAAGATCAGCTGTTGAACGGAAACACAAAATTGTCCTTTCTGCACCAGTTAAAAGAAAGAAAAAAAAATCACGATTTCCCAATAATGGACGTTTTGTTGGGCACCATTGGACAGGAAGTTGATGCAGTACATAGAAAAAAAAAAAGTATTGTGAAACCGAGGTTAGTTAGTATTTTTAATCAAACCATTTGGGCTCAACAGCAAACAAAAATATTTGAAGGTTCCAGCTAAAAGTCCCCCAGCTAAAATACATGTAGCTTAACTGTTTTGATACTTATGAAGGGATTGCATATCTTGACCTATGAACTTTCAGTCACGTGGCTATCAGGTTGCTTCTTAGCTAAAGCAGGCATATGCGCTGAAACTGCACGACATTTGTTTAGCTCAAGTTTTTAAGCAGCAACTTCCACTAATACCTCCACATAATCTTGCATTTACTAAGCGCAGTATGGATGATGGCAGGTTCTTGCAAAACTATTTAGTTTTTTTTCAGGGTTGCATATAAAATAAAAATGACAATTTCTTAACAGCTGTAAATCTCAAATTTCCACAACACAAAGCATTGCGTCATGATTACAAAACAAAGGTGCCAATACACTACATTCCTATGAATCAGGAACACAACAAATGCTGCAAGAGCAAAGGAAACAATTAGCCTTGAGCTTTTAAAATGATAAATAATAAAAATAAATAAAATAAACATTTTCTTGAGAATCTTTGAAAAGTCCACATTGCATTAGAAATTTATTGAATTTCAATAAATATCAAAAAAGAAACACAATTGGGAACTACTACCTAGAAGACTTATCTGATGTTTATTTGAACAGAAACAGATCTATTGGCCCAAAAAAAAAAAAAAAAAAGTAGTTCAACACCCACCTGTTGATGCAGTATGGCTGTAAAATATGCATGTTGCTCCTGCTGTTATTTTTTTTCTTCTCCTTTCAGCCTCCTGACAATCTAATTTACTGAGTACATGCAGTCCTCAGCAGCTTTGTCGACAGTGCAGGAACTCCAGATCCTCCAAGCGCTTGGTAAACACCATTGATCCACCTCTACACGAAGGTCCCAAAAACCTCCCTGTGACCTCAACACTGACCCCCTGCAAAATTTCAACCGACTGTCATATAAGTACTTGTTTTGACAGCCTGAGCGTTCGTCTCCCTGCCTCAGACTGGGTGCTGGCAAGAAGGACTACGATGTTTATTTCCCTCTCCCCCCTCCCTCCCTTTTCTCTCTCTCTCTCTCTCTCGCTCTTCCTCCTTTCTGGTTGCTCTGGTGTGTCTGTGTCAGCATGTGGCATTCTAGGCCATAACAATTCATTTCACTCTGATCTGTTTTGAAAGAATGCCCCAGCTTCCTGTCTAGCAGTCTTTATTTAAACTGACTGATTTTATTTTCTCCTCCCCAAGCGTCCTCATGTCCTTCTCATTTGCTAATCTTTGTACCCATCTCGAGTTACAGTCATTGCTGCTTCTGCAAGATTAATTGGATTGAACTCATTTCATGTCCTTTCCGGCATTTACTTTGACGTCTTTGTCCCGCAGGAATAAATAGAAAAAGAGAAAAGGGCTTTTTTTTTTTTTATATTCAAATTGACAGAAACCTACATACAAACTCAACTAACTCTTTAGCGGGCATAACATTTAAATTCAATCAAGTCAAGGCTCAAACTTAATTGTTTTCATCTCTGATACAGTTCCAACTAGAAATGGATTTTTTTTTTTCTTGGTAAACCTAATTGGCAGATGACTTGTTCACCTCCACTGCCTAAAGACAAACATTCGAGGTGAAGCACTGATCTGAATTTATAGGCGTAACTAAAATCCTACAATGAGATGGTCTGTTACAAACTTGAGTGATGGAGTTGGTATTTCATATAATCAATAACAAACAACTTCATTATGCCGGACAGAATTTTTACAAGAGCTGACTAACTTCTAGTTCCCTTTAAAAGTGACATCACAGACTATTTTTCAAGTCCTGCGGTCCTCCTCCTCATTAATTAAAGCTAATAAATAATCTTTTTGTTTTTTACACATTGAATTTTTCTTTCCTTTTGACTTTTCCTCCATTCCAGAGACAGCAGCACCCTTACGGAGCATTTTAAATCAACACCTCCAGGTAAATTCCAGTCTCGGCTAGTCTGATTCCACCTTGCGTCAGAAACAAAGATACTTTGAAGCTATTCTGTTTTGACATGTCTTCATTCAATCCTAATTGGCTTTCACGTCACATCCTTTTTTTTTTTTTTTTACGCTTAGTTGCTACATTAACTGCAAACAGTAAAATGTGGGTCTACCTCTTTGTGTCTTCAGTGACTACAGTTACAGACAAACAAAAACCTGAATACTGACAATATTCAGGTCATTGAATCACTTCATCGGATATTCCAACTAGCACTGATTGCACATTTCTATCAAACTCAACAAAGAAAGTAGGAGATGAAACTTGGGCTCAAAACGATCCTAGCGAGAAAAAAAAAACAAAAAAAAAACAAGCCACTAATTACCACTCGACTTTAAGAAACCTGGATAAAAATAGTTTTATTTCTAGAAATCAAATCAAACTGGATGTAAGATTAGATCTACGACTCTTGAGATTATCCATGTGACTTTCATGCTTCAGTTAGGTAACACTCAGGCATTTAATTGAATTGATGAGAAACTTCGAGTACCAGTTGTATAATTATGTGTCTTGTGTGGCAGTCATGAGGTTAAGATATTTTAAGTGGCACACAAAGACGCAGATATGAACGCAAAACCCGATGCCGATACTAGTTTGCAATGTGTTTTTTTAAGTTGCACGGAAATGTCATGCAACAGAGGAAACGCACAAAGTACATGTCGAAAAAAAATTATTGCTAAACTTCTTTTAACAATGGGTGGTCACTGAAAAGAGTTGAAACTGACAAAAGTAAAAAGAAAAAAAAATAAAGTGAAAAAACAGACACTGCTTTCCATACATGTTGCATATAATTAAGATTTTTTTTTTTTGTTAATGAACACTCTAAAAAAAGATCTTCTTTATATAATGTCACTAATTTGACCTAGTTTGCACCCTGCTTGTATACTTGATATAGTCCAATGTTTGGGTTTTAGCAAATTCCTTCCATTTACAATTGTGTTTTGATTTAATATCCTGCTGGTGGTCACATGACCTGTGGCCGCTGCGGAAGCCAAGCTTCCTGAAACTGGCCAGTACATCACGCTCCACAATGGCTTGAAAGTCTTGAGTCATTAAACTCATCATAGATTCAAGATTCTTTGTTCCACATTCACTAAAACCCATTTCAGACCTTGCTTTTTACCACATGACAAAAACATTCGATTCATTCGTAAATATAGAACACGCATTATCCTTTGGAAAAGAGAAATGAATGCCTGACAGACTTCACTTAACATCAAAATCAAATTGAGCTTTTATGATCTCAAGTTTTGCATTCGCATCTGCGTGTGTGAGACTGAACCTTCACTAAGGGGAGGGCACGGGAGGGAGGGAGGGAGGGAGGGAGGGAGGGAGGGAGGGTGCAGAGCATGAGGCAGCACTCACAAGAACACGTGCAGTCCCAATGACACAGTGAGAAAGAAGCATGCACATGCGCAGGAGAAAAGCAACAATCCCCCTGCTGATGTCACATATTGAGGCTTCCTGAGCTCTTTTAATCTTTCCCCATCCACATGCCATCTATTCCACTAATAGGCAATACTTAACGAAATGTATTTATTATGATTTCTTTTTTCCTCCCATATTTACGAGAGCGTCACCAAAGAAAAATCTGCAAATGGGTGGAAAATTCTCATCCCTGTCGTTAAAGCTGAGACTGAAGATGGTGGTGGTAAACACAACCCTGTTCCAGCTTGTTTGGAATGTGTTGCAGGCATCAAATTCAACACGAGTGAATATTTATAAAACGATAAGATTCATCAGTTTGAACCTCAAATATTTTCGCCTTGTATTTGATTAAATACAGCATAAAAAAAAAGATGAGCAAAGTGGACCTTGGACGTTTACTGCTGGATGAAATATTGTATAAAATGGCATGTGCTCAATAAGAAAAAAAGTTTCAAATAAAATATTTCAGAACTATAATTGCGGTTATCGTAAAACGTATATTTTCGCTCATGGTTATCATATCAATAAAATCTATTTGAGGGCCGGACTCTCAAAAAAAAAAATTACTGCCAACAGTTTCAACATGAAAGACATTTGGAATTATATTGGTTTATACTGCCGCCATGTTCCGTTTCTTTAACGACCGTCTATTATAATGGAACATTAGCCAAGTGCAGGGGCATTGAGGGCAACGCCGCCAGTCCAAGAGTCCACTGTACGCACAGACCCTATAAGCCTCTATCTCTATTTGAAAAGTAATCAATCACCAACTTCAAAAAAAAAAGCCAAATTATTATTCCTCTCCAATATCCAGGATACTATAAACATGAGATTTCATGGTTTTGTTTTATGCGTCAGACTGTTCTGGTTACTTCTGAACTGTGAATTTGTGAAGCAGTGTGTGCACGTGTGTGTGAGTGCACACGTGTAGGAGGAGGCACAGATGGTAGTGCCAAAGCACTTTCCGTTCACCTCGACTGCTCCCAAAAAATGCATCATAATCTCTACTAACATATCATATTCCGACACGGTCTTGTTAAATTGATAGAGAAATAAATTGAAACTGTGCAGTGGGTGGGTGTACCTAATGGTGTGTCCGCCGAGTGCACTGAACATTAAACACACATCTGTCTCACCCTTTCTCATCTTTCACCGATGAGTCGTTATTCTGCTTCTTGGACTCTGGCTCCATTCAGCCTCAGTCCCATCCAGCAGCCAATGACAGGACAATGAGGTTGACCCAGACCTTGCCAGCCTGTTCAGGATTTGCCAGCAGAGCCTTCAAAAGGCAGCCACATGGGAATGCTTGCAGCCATTGGCTGGGAGAAGCATGGTTGGCACAACAACAGCTGAGGCAAATGAAAGCTGGAAAAGACAAGAAATGCACAATCATACCGAGGTGTAAATTGGACACATTGTATTATGTAATGCATCAAAGTGGTCCGTCTTTTCTGATGCCGGGCTGAGAAAAAGCTAAATATTAGTAATGTGAGTAAGCTGTCATTTACTCTAATGCAAAGTGCATTTATCGTTGTCCGGGATGAAGTGTCATTTGTTAAAACATGATTTTACAAAAGTACCATCCACAGATTTGAACAGTAACATGAGCACTGATACATAACACAGCATGATCAGGCTCCCAAAATAGGCAGTACAGCGTTGCTATGGCAACGAGTAAGACCCGAGAAGTGAGATGGAAATGAACATTCATGTCCTGTAATTAATGTTTGTTCTATATTTTTAAAAAAAAAACTATTTTTACAGTTGGGCTCATATGATTACATCGCACGGCAGAAGAAATGTTGGCAATTTTATTTGTTTTAACTATGGTGATTGACTGAGGAACATCTTATCATTTTATTGCCAGGTTTTGTCTAATGAGTACAGCATTTTAAGTGAATACAGTTAAAATATAATAAAAGTATGCCTTGAAAAATGTGAAAGATTTGTGAGAAAACTTGACAAATTACTACTTTGGCCCAGAGAGAGGTTGCTATTAACCTGTGTGTGCTGCCATCTAGTGGCTTTAATATGCCCTGGCAGTTATAATTTGCCAGTTCAGGGGGCTGCAAGTAAGACACGAAAGGCTAGAGAGGTGATTTGATTTAAGATGATTTTATCAGTGCAAACAAGTTCCTGCTACGCTAACCTTGATCTTAGCCTTAAAAGAAAAAGTACACTGAAGATCTAATTTGTGTTAACCTACACAGCGCCAAGTGGCAAGCAGGCCGCATATGCTTCTATATTATCTCCCATTGCATTCTTTATTACAGTCAGGTGCAAGCAACCCATAAATTTTTATGCTGGTGTTCGCCTTGCAAGGCCTATATGTATTTCGTTTATGATTCAAGCCAAATACTCTACTTTGGACCGGGCAAAGATCATTTACATTGATAATTGACATTTATAGGTAATCAGAATAGCTGGTAGTATTCACAAATAATGGAAACTTTATCATTAGTCAAATATGGACTCCCTTTAGTGGGACATATAAGATTCATAATGCAAAAAAAAAAGAAGTTCCAGACAATTCACTATAAATGTGATGATGCACATACTGAAAGTTTATACAAATATTATTTACAACAATGGACAGTATAGTAAAGCACTATCCATAAAGTAGGTTATCCAGGGTTGCCATAGCAATGAAAGTCCTCTCCTTATTCAGTGCACCAGCGAAACTATTTTGAAGCTGCTTTTTAAAAGAAAAAATGAATACACACTACGTGATGAAATCTCTTTTTTTATAACATTATTATATTCATGACTCTGCTATGTGAATTCTGTTTTGTTTTTACTCCAATAGGCAGGCAAGTTCCTAATTGGCTCATTTGCATATAACTTTGTACTAGAAACCGTTGGGCCACGAAAGGGAGTGGCAAAGACTTTTCACATCAAAACAAAGTGAAACCATCACACTTGAAGTGGCAACTGGAAAGCGGAGAAAGGAAATACGCATTTATCCAGCCGAGACTAAAGGTGCCCTTCACTGACGTCAATTGGGGTCAATAAGCATGGCATTGACATTTTTCTTTAGTACTGTCCATAATATCTCTCTATTCTTACTTTAATGAGGAATGAGGAGGACAAAACAAAAGTGGTATAATATTCTCAAGTGTAAAACATTCTTGTTTTGATTAATGGCACTTTGAAAAATAGCTAGCCAGCATCCAGGCTGCCTTCCATTATGCTGTGTATTGTGCCAATTTATTTTACAATGTAAACAAAGATCAAATTATATCGTGCAGGTAATGTGATTGGTGGCAGTAAATTAAAAAAAAAAAAAAGGCTTGTATTGAATATTAAAACCGTACTGCACTCCACATGGCTCTCTCTTCCCAAAAGAACTGCCAGCTGTGTTTTTTAATAAGTTCAATTTTAATAAGCTTGTTTATAGGACGATGTGCAGTTTTGCATGCATCGTCAAAATTAGTATGCGGACACGCTTTGCAGTTTGATCCCAAAAGTGCTTGTGAGTACACATCAGGTGCAAAGTATCTGTCTAAATAAGTTAATTTGTTTCCAGTAAGGTAGTAAGTGCAGTGCAAAAGGTTATACTGCTTTCACTTCCAACTGCTTGGATTGTTTTGTTCTCATTTTCACTTGCAATAAAGTGTGAAATGATTTGTGTATTGGTCTTACACTTTGTTTGTTGTGTCAAAACAAATGCAAAATAGCTGCTAGAGGAAGTGCATAAACATGAAAGATGCTGATTCATTCAATTTGAAAACATTAGAACTCATTAACTTTGAATGTTTGAAATGGCTAAGGAAAACAGTTATGAAATTTTCATGCATACTGTGGCTGAACAAGAAATCTTTCCTGTCCCTTCAGGCAGTGGCAAACATTTTCACGCTTGTTCTTAAACGATATATTTGGAGGTATTTTGAATTCTAACAAAAAACATTTGCACAAGCTTACCTTAAAATGTGCAACTAAATATCTTATCTTCTACCACGAGAAACAATTTTTAGAAGATCAAGCAGCATTGTAAAAAGTCCTGCCTGAAGCTCGGCATGCTAAAAAAAAAAAAAAAAAAAGACTCTGTGCAAGTTTCATTATGATGCTAACGCCTCAGGTTGCATATGCACACATTTATACGGAACACACGCCTGCATGCACACACACACACACACACACACACACACACACACACACACACACACACACACACACACACACACTTTCCTCCGTTCTGTAAGTACAGTAATACATTGTCTTCATACAGTTGTGCAAAATAAAACCTCCCACCAGCTGCAGCATAATATATTTATTGTAAAAGCAGAGCTGCAGTAAAATGTTTGATTTCTACTCAATGTTGGTGACTGAGTTCTTATCAATAATTTTTTTTCTAAAAAAAAATCTTCATATATCTAGGATCAAATATTGTAATATAAACCAGTGTCCCCTCATCTATCAATCATTCATTCCCATTATGAATTAAATTAACCCACAGCTTTACAATAAGATCATGCTGAGGATCAAGAACATTGCAAGCTCCAGCCGACCTGGCTCTGTGGGATATTTCTTTCTCCTTTGCAAGCTCATGAGGTCATCAAGGGGATCCAATTTGAAGATGTGGATGACAACGAGACACTGTGGAGAATCCCAGGAGAATCCTTAAAGTGCCGTGTCCAGGAAAGGATGAGAAAATGAAATTGGAGGGGAAAACTTGTAGTTTGAAATAGAAGACTGGTAAAACCAGTCTTGGAATATTCCTGACATGTGACCTTCCTGAACCCCATTCACACTACTCCACTCGCCCATCCATATCCCATTTTCTCTTTTGCCACCGTGAGTTTTGCAAGTCTGCTATGGTTGTCTTCACTTCTTCCCTCTCCTTATGTTGAAGTGTTAACACGACTGAACCCTCTCAGATGTTCCGTTTATTCATCGAGCCGAGGCTACAGCGTAATGGACCCTGCAGCTTGCCAAGACGTGGACAGTCCAGCGTAGGGTAACTCTATAAAACGGATTTGTTCTTATGCATAAAGACGAGAAGGAGGAAAGTCAAGGTGGAATCATGAAGGCGGAAACGCTACTCGGCAGGTGGTTAACGCCCCCATGTACTTCTTTGCATATTGAGCGGTGAGATAGGTGAAGTGAAAGACACTCATGTTGACAATAAATGCCTCTTGAGTACTAATCACATTAGAGTGCAGACAATGTAGCCGATTATGTCTTCAGTATTCAATCTTCAGGTAAGGTTTCAAACCAATTACAGCAGATGTAACTCCCCTATTTGTTATTATTATTATTATTATTTGTTATTATTATTATTGCAAAATGTATTATATTATATTTATTATATATTTATTTATAATTTATTATATATTAAATTAGATATTATATATATATATATATTTATATATATATATATATATATATATATATATATATAATTTATTATATTTATTATTAAGCTATGTCATGATATCAGAAAAAATAAATAAATTGATGTAACTCCCCTATTTGTTATTATTATTATTATTATTATTATTCAATAAAGCTGACTTTGACTTTGACTTTGATTTGTTATTATTATTATTATTGCAAAATGTATTATATTATATTTATTATATATTTATTTATATCTAATTTATTATATATTAAATTAGATATTATATATATATATATTTATTTATATATATATATATAATTTATTATATTTATTATTAAGCTATGTCATGATATCAGAAAAAATAAATAAATTACAAAACCTTTTTTTTATTTGTAAGGAGATTCAGAATCATGCAGGAACAAAATTATTCTATGGTTATAATAATTCTGAGCTAATTTTTATTTGACATTACTTATTTACACTAGTGCTTCTTTTTTAGCTTTTATGTTGGCGTCAGACAGATTTGAATTTTTCTGGTGGTGGGTTTCCATATATGGTCAAGCATGAATGCATAGCACAGATTAAATAATTCGCTTCTATGCCCATTTGGCTAGGAGTTTACAAATGCAAACTTTTGCCGGCGGCACATGACCAATCGGCAATCGGTATCGAAACTGGACTTAGCAGGTCACATGCAATCACAGCACAAGTGCAAATAGACTCACTCAGTGTGCTGAAATATAAACAATGTAGGACACATAAATGCTTGTCTGTGAACAAAGCCAGCTGCCAATACTGGCCTAGACCGATCAGAGAAGTTGAAGTATTGACACCCGAATTACTTGCATTATTTTTCTTCAACAACAAACACACACGCAAAGATAACGTGATAAGCACGAATAAATCAATGAGTGTTTCTAATTTTCAATTCTGATCATGGACATACTGTTCATCTTGACCTTACGCTAAGATAAACCGATCCCTTCATGGCTTCAGTTGCAGCTAAAAAAAAAGGTGGTAAGAATACGGTGGATGCTAACTGAACATGGCAGTTTGTTTTACGTGTCACATGCTTCAGTCCAAATAATTACATAGCACTTAGGTAAATTTGCATATTGTTCCCGCGGTAGAAACGGCAAGTGCAATTTTTTTCACCATGGTAACGTGCGGGGAGAGCTGCAATTTACAGTAAATACACAATCAAAGACAGCGAGCGCAAACTGCAACACTTCTGCTTGTACATACTCGTCGACTCAGCACAAGATCTTCGTTATGCGACGCACGCCACAGATAAATCGAACAATGGTCAGCGACACCTTCACCGGTGCTGATCTTTGCAATTATTGCCTCAATCAATTTTAGGTACGCAAATTAACAATATGGCAGAGGATGACTCATCTAATGGCCCAATTACTTGTGGATGTGTATTTATGCACGCATGGACACACGCTACAAGATAATGGGATTCCATCCTGCTTTAGCTCGTCCCTGGTGCACTTTTTACAAGAGAAGAACTAGGTCACTCACTGATGTTCATGTCCACTTAGACAAACATCATTGTACTATCTTGTCCCTCCATTTCTGGCGAGTTGGAAATACAATGAGCGAAAGCCCCCCCCCCCCCTCATCTTCTCATCCCATGCCAAGAATCTCATTGGTTGTCTTTCATACAACACAGAATATCCAAGCCACAGGTGGTCGTGGCGATGGGTGGAGAATTGTGTTGCCAAGGCAACTGGAAGCAGACGGCAGAAATAAGTTATGACGTGAGAAGACTATCAATAATGGAGTGCATTATATGTGACTGACAGATGGTGATAGAAGGACAGAGGTTGTCTGAGGTGAGGTTCGGACCACCAAGGTGTTGGGGGGGGGGGGGGGGGGTCCCAAATTTCTTATAGATAATTATCTCTTGACTAATATCTCATAATTCTATTTTCCCCTGCTGTCATATCTGTGCTTATACGATACCATCAACATCAATGATACCGTTCGAAAGATTATTTTGGTTTTAAACGAGCTGAGATTTTGTAAATGATGTAGTCCAAGTGGCCTCCATTTGATCCTTGTGTCACAAATGAAGTATGTGTGTCTTACACCACAACTACATTCTGTTGGCAAAGAGTAGGACAATCTGATACACTCCAACATTAAAGGTCGGGCACAATCCGTCCCGGGAGGCTGGTGCACCTCGGAGTTGTGAAAAGCCACTGAGAAGGTTTGCATGATATCATTGAAGCATGACAAGAGCTCCTGCTTATTTGAAAAAATGTCAATAAACAGAAATGAAGGAAAATTAAAACTCACCGACGCATTCCTTTCTTTCCTCTTAAAGCATCTTCTCAGTCTTTACGTTCCAATTATCGCCTGGTTTGAGTCGTGACTTCCAGAAGTCTGCAATCGTTTCCTCCTTCTTTGCACTCCTCTGGAGGATCTCGGGGAAGAGCTTATTTGCGCTGGCCCATAAACGTTGAAGCTTCTATATTATCAGACTTGAGAAGAAAATGGAGTCCAAAAGCATTCTCCGGAGGACTCCTTCCAGTCTCTAAGGCAAATGAAAGATGCTGAAATAAGAACCACCAAGATTGGGTCATTTGAAGCACCAGGGTTGTGAAAGATCTGGCGAATTCCCTTCTGTTTTCTTGACTCGAGTGTGTAAACGATTTGAGGTATATTACTGGACAGGTGAGGCTGGTGTTCTCCGGCAAAATGGGGAAAAACTAGAAATTTAGATGATCCAAGTGGTACAAGGTCCAGAGATAATGCTGGCAGCAAGAAGACTTTGAGAGGCAATCCAGGTTGTCACGGTAACAGCAGTATGAGGTCTCAGATGTGGATTTGCCGTGTTCCGGTCACTGAGTTGGACGTTTCGACGGAGGAGGTAGATATCTGGAGAGTATTCCCGAGGTATTTATCGAAATTTTGCACCAAGAAAAATAGAAGTGATACTCTTCATAAATTGTTCAATTCTGTTGGAGGTATATTCTTCGGGCTGGATGGTGGAGTGACGATTGACCAGTCAATATTTTCTTACATTTTATATTATGTAAAAAAAATAAAATAAATATGCTGGTGGGTTTAAGTCCGCCTGAGCACAGCCAAAGGACGTCAGTGTGCACCAGTCATTTCTTGAAATATGAATAGTCTGTTGTTGGAGGTTTCTTCAGTGGTTCCGCCTACAAAAAAAAAACAGAAACAAGTTAGAATATGACCACAATGACACAAATACATGTAGTATATTATTTATTTATTTTTTTATTTAATATAATTTATCCATCCATCCATTTTCTATATCGCTATTCAAATACATGGATGAACATGGTGTCCATAAAGAATATTTTTTTCTTTCTTCTCAGCCTCATGACCCTCAGATGTTTTTCAGATGCACAAAAATACCGACAAGCTGCCAAATTGTGTGTTCTACAAGGGGCAGGTTCTATTTTACACACAGATTGTTTTTTTATGACCTATGTCATTTTTGAATTGTTTTATTTATTAAATTATTTGGACTGAACAGAATATGATTTATGAAATACTGGAGCAGCAGGCGCAGAAGATGGATGAGTCTCAGTTATTCCCTGGTGGCTGAAGACTTTTGACGACCCAGCTACTCTTTATTATTTGAGTGGCCCAGTTTTTGAAAGGTTAAGCACACCGACAATAGAACCGGTTCGTCTAGTCGATGATATCACTTCACAGGTTTCTTTTATATCAAACAAATGGTTTTAGGTTATTCACCTGACATGTTTCGGCGGTTTCTTCCGCCTTCATCAGAGTGACACTCTGATGAAGGCGGAAGAAACCGCCGAAACAGGTCAGGTGAATAACCTAAAACCATTTGTTTGATATAAAAGAAACCTGTGAAGTGATTAAATAAGGAAAAACAAAATGAACTTAGTACAATTAGTCGATGATATATTCTATAAATTAACGCAACTCGATCACGACATGTACCAGACAACGTTGCAGTTCCCATGGTTGAGCTTGCTGGGTGTGGTGTTTCCAAATTGGGTGTGTAATGAATACTTCACTGACACCCATCAAAATCGAGCATCCACACCTGCAAAAGTCTAATTACTTACATTACGACGGGTATTTAAAAGAATGTGCCAAACGACAAAAAAAGGGCCGTGCTCAGACAGCATGTTAATTGAATTTTTGCGGATGAAATCCGATTTGTGCGACCTCAGTTTGTCTGGTGTGTGAACTAAATGTGCCCCCAAAGTGACCCGTATGTGCAGAAGAGGCGCTGATGCCACTCATGACGTATTATTTACAGTACGGTGCATTTTTTATCATCTCACATCTCCAGAGGAGGTCTGTCACTATTCCAATCTAATAGCAGATAAAAAAAAAAAAAAAAAATGCATCTAACAGATTGCAACAGTTGTCATTTATGATGAATGATTATTTTGGAATGGATTAAACTGACTCATTATATTTTTCCATAAATTATGATTCAGTTACTGGTTTGGTCCATGTTAGAAAATAAGGGGAAAATCTTGAGCATTATTATTTCAAGCAGAATTTGGTCAGTTTTAACGTCTCTAAACGATTAATCGATGATCAAAATAGTCACCGTGACACCTCTTTTGTGCAATCACCCGAGGATTAATCGCACCATATGCTAGTAGCGCACATGTCTGGCGGATGCACTCTATGAACTGGCGTCAAATCACAATGTGTACCAGACAAGTTTTGCATTGTGTAACAATATTTAAAGATAAATGCGCCGCTGTGAATGATTCATGTCGATGTTGAAACTTTAAGACGAAGTTGGCTACATCCCAACCTCACAAAAAAAAAAAAAGAATAAACCGGTTTAGACATAATGTTGCCGCATTAGACGTCTAATCGATTGCATTTTCTATAACTGGGCCCCTATTCAAATATTGAATGTACACATTATAGATGTCAATATTAGCAGAATGAAGTGGATGGATACACTCGGAAACGGGTCCAGCGTGTTTCATGAGGAGGCCTTCCAGGCAAACGTTTTCAATATGAACACACGCACGTATGGAAAGAACATAAGTATGCAAATTGTCGGTGATGAGATGTTGTTTGCAGTATTGAAGTAGAGGAAGACTGCATATATACACTCACAACCCTTTTTGTCACAGTATGGGTGACCTTCAAGGCTGCAAGCTGTGCCAGCAGCTGAGCCAAGGTCAGAATATTGAAATGGACAGTGGGAGGCTGTAAGGTCGACACTTAAGTGAAGGGGGCTGGGGGGGTACAAGGGTATGAATAAATCAGATTTTTTTAAATGACTATAAATTAGGGCTTTTAGGCAATTTGTGGTTTTATGGAAAATTTGTATTAAATGTTCACGATGTTGTGAAAGTACCTTGAATGTAGTTTGTGCAAGTAAGTGTGTGACGTCGATGTGACTTTGCCCTGCTCTGAGCCTGCTTTAGGCTAATACGTGACTTCTCACTTTCAATTTACTCTAACACAAAGAATCACGCACACCTTTAAATGCAATACACTTCCTTTTTAAAATAATTATTTTTTCATATACTAGTCATCAAACTGTGATATTACAATACCAGAAAATTCATTTAAAAGGCATGTTGAATTAAAACGACAATAATGAGGAAAGACAAAGTTGAATTTTGCACTTTGACATGAACTGCTTATTAAAATGTCATTTATGTAATGATAGCACTGTCATTCAGTGATTTAGAGCTAATCCTAAAACTTAAAGGTATAACTGCCATTTGGTAGCAGTCTGGAAGTTCTTGCTGGAATGATACGTTCCACAGTAAAATATTTATGACAACGAATCAACCCATGCTACAGAAAACATCAATGAAACTGTGGCGGCTCTGCCGATAAAACAAGAACAACTCTGGCCTAGACCCTTTGGAGAATCATTTTTAAAAGGGAGATCAATGAGGGTGGACATGCCCCCAAACATTAACTCTGGGAACCAAGTCTTGCATCCTCAATGAGATACAGGCAGAAGCACTGAATTAGAATTTCAATGGATGAGAGAGAGAGGCTCCGATTTAAATGTACTTTGATTGACTTTTATTTTTTTGCGGAATACATTTTGCACTGTATTTTGATCATCCATCCATCCATCCATCCATCCATCCATCCATCCATCCATCCATCCATCCATCCATCCATCCATCCATCCATCCATGCATGGCTTCAACTATAGACTTGAGGGCGTCGTGGAATAAGGCTTTTTTTCTTCTCAATCTCCACACTACCCCTTAGATTTAATTAAATGTTATTCTAATCACTCAAAAGGGAATTCAATCGCTTTTATAATTACATAAAACAATGATCCAGATCACCTTGACAGTACCGCCTAACATCTGCCTGAACAAAAAAAACGTCTTCAGTTGTCACACAGTCAAAGCAAAGGCGTCATAAGTTCAGCACACGGTCACTTGTCAGCTGGTGCTTGCACTATGACCCAATGGATGAAAGACTTAAAATAACGAGTGTGGTATTGGTTTGGGGGTACACTCTGGTGGAAACAAAGCTTTGCTTGTTTCACAGTAGGCCCCAGTGTTAATCAATTTTTCCCCAAATGAGGCCTGAACGACACAGCAGACGAAATAATTTTGAATCATTTGAGAAAGTTGGCTTGACACACTTGAGCAGTGAGAACTAGTCTATATAACTATTTTCAAGAAGATATAACGATTAGATTTTTTTTTTATGCCACTGATATTGAAACACCTTTTTAAGAGCAAATAAATTTGAATTTAATTGAACACTCGGCATCCCGCCATGTTTTTTTTTTGTTCCGATGTGAAATGGAATGGTTTGTTGTGACGAGACTTTCTGCATGTAAAAGCAACATACCTGCTTGTTGAGTTTTACAGTCTTTCTGCCTCTTTCTGGCTTCAATCCAAAATGTTACTTTGGAACAACTTCCATTAATACTGCTCAACTGTCTTTAATTGTTACAGCGGTTAGAAAATATAGCAACCAGTTGTTGAACTCGTTCTTTGTCTCAGCTTCAATGATCTTTGCACCATTTGTCTATATTAAATATGATGAAATATTAAATATAGGGCATGGAAATTATTTGACATTATCATTATAGGCATTGTATTATTCTTTTTTTTTTTTTTAAATATGTTTTTATGAATCGTATAGTAACTGGATCAAAATGAATAGATTCATATCAACAGTGAGAAACACGTGCGGACACGTAAATTGAAGCTTGAATATGACATTCTTTAACGAGCACAGTCACAGATGATTTATGGATTTATTCATTGAATTTAAACTTTAATTTATTTACTTATCCTGCTAAGGTATGCTGTGTCAACTTTCCAGAGGCTCTGTGAAAAGCTAACAAACGTATTATGCTGATTGCGAACACGTTTCGCTTTCTCGGCCAACTCCTGCTGGAAACATTTATTTATTTCAGTACGCCAAGCGAACAATATGTCCAGAATTTTTTTTTTTTTATTTAAACAATGTGCACTTTTGACAATAACAGCTGCTCGAATCTGACAGTTGTGAATAACTATTTTCCCCCGAGAGTCTCCATGTTTTATTCATCCAAAAAGCTAATATCACAGAGTTCCTATAGGTAACACTTGTGACCTTGAATCGCTTTACCTACCGCATGTCAACACGAGATTAGATATATACATAGTTTTTCTTATCGTCGTCTATTCACCTGTAAGTTTTACGCAAATTGTACATAGAGGCACTTTCAGAAGGCAATCAAAAACCTGGTGCCCTTCAGATTGTGTGACCTCTGCCAATATCTCAACACCTCCAACTCAAACCCACGGTTTTCTATCAAATGATATTTTACTATGGCATTTCCAAAAGGTGCACAATTTAATTCAGACTTCAACACCGATGACGTTCAGATAACGACGACTTGATATTACAAACAAGTTAGCTTTCGTTCCGTAAAAGCAAGCTAAGAGAAAAACAAACAATGAACACGTCAGGCATTCGTTAAGCCCCAAGGTGTTACTTGGGAGAATCTCATGCAATGGAAATTAGTAAATGAGGTGAGTATTTAAACCAACGGAAAATATTAGTAGTCTACAAAAAGTTGATCTTCTGGCTCAGCAATGAGCCTAAAAGCCAACAGTGTTGTTAACAAGCATGAAGTAATTAACTGAATGAATATGGCTCGTTAAATTTGTTTAGTGACAAATAATCCTCAGGAAAAGTCTTGGTCTCATCTCAGTCTTAACATTATTTAATGTCTTGGTCTTAGTTGATATGGTTTTGACGACAACAGTAGTCAGTAAACAGCTAGATAAGCGTTTGAAATTGTAAATATCATTTATATATATATTTAGGTTGTGTCTTATGCATGGATAATCTCTTTTAAGTGGAAAGCCCAAATCTTATTCGCTACTTTTTGAGTGTTTAGGAAAGATCAGCTCAAAATCGTACTTTTTTTTGGGGTGTTTTTCGTAAACAGCAACAGCAGCAAAATGCATAACCAGATAATCAAATAGCAAACACAAAAATAAAGTAAAACGTCATTCCTCTCAAAGAGCAAAACATTGTGGCTTTTTTCCCAGAAATATTTTTACTGAAATCCAAATTTTAAAAAGTGCCAATTTGAAATCTCTATAGTTGAAAAGTGCATTTCACCTTTCAATAAAAAATTTTTTTCTCATGCCTGCTTTTCTGCCGCCCGAGTGTACGCTCGTTTCTGGGAAAAGAAATGAACAGTGAGCGTCCTTGTTTTCCTCGATAATCTAAAATCCGATCGAATTAAATAGTGTAACAATCTGAATGTTCAGACTCCAGGTTAAGTAAAATCACATGGCTCAGATTTCCTGGACAACTTTGACCTTGTAAGCTTCGCAAATCCTTCAGAGCAAGTAAAAAAAAACAAATAAATGACTAAACAAACATCAGGTTTACCCACATCTGACTTTCACACCAGGTTTATACAAAATTATTTGTACTCCATTTATGAGGATTTGAATGTTCTCAAGATGCTTTCAATAGTGATCAGGTGATATCTGCGGCAAATTCCTAACGATATTCCCTTCACTCAAGGATGTGTAAATTTAATATTCTTCTCAAATTCAATTTTCAGCCAATGACTAACAGATGTTGTTGTGCTCTTCTTTTCACTCATGCATAAGAAGACGGTAATGGCAATTTAAATAAAACTTGTTGGGCTGTGGTGTCACGCTCACTCGTTCACAAAGTCAATAATTAAAGCTGTTTAAAAATGTCTTCAAGAGCAACTCCATGTTATAATTCATGCTTGCAGGGTAATGGTGGACTGTAAAAAAAAAAAAAAAAAAAAAAAAACTTCATCAGTATGCTGAAGCCAGTGTAGGGTAGCATTAAAAGTAAAACACATTACAACAGTCCATAAATCACTCCAAGAGCTTTCAGAAGTTAGAAATTTTTACACAGTATTTAAATTGGTCTATAAAACATCAACGAATGAAAGAACTCCAGACATCTTTATTTTTTTTAATCAGATTCAATTGACTTAATATTTGACAGGTTAGTCAATTATTGGTGGTTTCCCTATTTTACAACTTTTTTTTTGTATGTATTTCAAAATTGAATTGCTATTTCTTTCTCACCAGACTGCATTTTCCTGTTAGTTGGAACATTTAGCTCTTTAACTGTTTAATGTAAGATTACACTGAAAAGCCTGACTCACTGCCCTGAGTCTGTTTGCTATTTGCATTTGGCAAGAAAAAAAAAATTTGTATCTCCAGCAAGATTATTGCCCTCAAGTTAAAAGAATATTTCTCCTTAATTAAACCTTTGCGGATGACTCATTAATGCAACAACCTCAACACATGATTTATGAAGACTAAGTTTTTCAAGGTGTATTTTGCTACATCCCCGTGTGCCCCACCTTTGTGACGTAAACAAGTCGTGGATCCTCGAGGGACTATTATGTAAGTCTCTCAGACGGAGCCGGGCAGGGTGGAGGAGACTGCTTTTCTTTCCTGTCTCCTCCCCCTTCCTCTGCAACCCTCCTCCACAAACACGCTTTAGCTCTATACATTAAGCATTAACCTTAGGAAAACCAGAACACAACCTTGCGGCTATAACCTGTATGGGAACAGTGCGAGATGGGGAGGGGGGGGCAATGGACGTCAAAGGAGGTCATGTCTGGCTGCTGGCATGCAAAGTGGAGATTATGGTTTTAGATGTAAACATACAAGCGTACTTCAAATAATTTCAAAGCGCTCTGGCCTGTTTTCATTAATTCACCCATTGTCTTAGCGGAATCATAATAAAAAGAAAGGGACAATAAATAATGGTGAAATCCTGTTTAGCAGATGTATGCATGAATTCCGAGCAAAGAAGTTCCGCGTCCCAGAATCGATTAAAACCCAGCCAGCTTTTAAATGACCTTAATGGAAAAGTAAGAAGATAGTAAAGCTGACTATTTATACTTTAAAATGCCATTAGTCATTTTATACTGCAAGTTGACCTCTGTACTATAGAGAAACGCTTTTGGGCTTCAAACGTATTTATTTATTTATGTATCCTCAAAGCTGTATATATATTTTGACTGGTGAAGTGCTAATTGTGGTTTTGCTTTGATCTGTACATCATCAGATGTTTCTTTTCAGAGAAAATCATAAATAGTTCCTGTAATTGTACTTTATAGAGGAGCACTGTAATATTTCTTGCATTTCAGCCAGCAAGAAATGTGTCGCAGTGTTCCCTCTGGTCATGCAAGTAATGGACCTTAAATGTGTGACTCACATTTCATAGTTCATCCTGTTTAACACATGCATGATTCATATGATTCATAGATCATATTCAAGTCCGCAACCGATTGGAGTATTTTAAGCGTTCCAGCTACTGTGCATTTTGTCGACAAACAGGCTAGGGAATGTAGAAGTGCATGCAGTTCATCAAGATATGCATTGCTGCACCAAAGGGTACACAAACAGGGCTTTTATGTATTCCCATTCCGCGAAGACTAATATTCAGTCACATCTGTCTAAGCTGTGGGGAGCATTTTTTTCTAGATTGGAGATAATCAAGTGTGAACAGTCATGTTGGCGTCATGGACAAAACACTTCTCAGCACAATTAAATCCAATACAAATAATAATTATTATAATCATTATATAATATTTACATTATAATTATTATGATTATTATAATTATTATAATTATTATAATAATCATAATAATTATTATAATTATTATAATAATAATTATTATTATTATCTGTCACAATAATGATATATTATTGTATTTATTAGCTACCGATCAAATAGAGTTGCACAAATGTAAAACAGCCAGTAAAGGCTTGGCAAAAAAAAAAAAAAGAAATTGAAAAAAAAAGAGCTTCTTGGATCATGCAAATATAGAAAACAGGAGCTCACTGAGGAACTTGATGCTTGGTATCATATTACACTACAATGAATCAGGATATCACAGAATGACCTCTTGGTATGCCGGATGTGATCCTAATCTTTTATATTTAGCAATGAGCAGGTCTAAACTGACCCAAAAAAATTTGACTTGGGCCAGCCAACAGTCTCTTTTAGCAAAACACAGAAAAATAATGAAATTTCGTCACACTGGCCCCGAGAGTTCCCGGCCCAGCGGGCATCTGCTCAATAAGCCTAATGACCAGTCCAGCCCTGGCATGTGCAATATGAGACAAGTGAGATCAAGTAGATTGGATGACATTAAGAAGTGGTTGATAAGGAGCTCCCAGTATTTGTGGCCCGACTCACTTTCTCATCCATCCTCTGCTCAACCCATCTCATTAGTTGGCTGCCTTCATTCATGTCCACTCAATACCAATGTCACACACTGTGCCAGACAAATCACAGCTAGATTAACACACATTGTGCTTCCTTCCTGAGGGCAGTGAAACCTTCTAAAGTCGCAAAAGTTTTTTGTGACATGGCAAAAAAAGATTTCCAGCATGTTAGTCATCAAATAACATGCCGCAATGAGATTGCTCGCCATGATTTTTTATAGAGGCCGGTTGCTATCGGAACGTTTCTCTGTAAACATGCTACCATGTGCTCAGCAAATTTTCTCTTGCCCTTGTGTTTGTCTTGCCAATCCTTGAGGCATGGTCCGCTTGCCACCAAAGAAGGCCAAACACTCAGCCAGCATGGAGCACAACTACAATTTACATGCCTGCATAAGGAAGTGAGAATGGATTGCCAAAAATAAAAATTGCAAAATTGACAATATTCAGATTGTCACTGGTTATCAAATTTTCTGGTTAATGATCTGTGTGTATAATAAAGTGAGCATATTTACACACAAATGAAAGCACATTTATATGGGTCTCCAATAAAAAAATGCAAAAAATAAAAGAATACTTTCCTGTTAACAAAACCGACCCTATAGAATAGTCGACTGCATTAAATTGCACCAACCAAATGTCCTACGGAGAAACACAATGTTTCCATTTTCTCACACGCTGACAAGACGCTCATGTTTTTTGAAGGCAAACACATGATCAAATGCATCTGTAAAACAACACACTCCTTTGTACCCACACAGCTCTCAACAAGTTTAAAGACCCCTCAATGAGGTAATCCAATTATTAATAACAGCTCTCAGTATTTACCAGCATGGTGGCCATAATGTTATGTACAGTATGAACAGCACTTTTTTTTTTGCATAAAGCATTCAATTACAATATATTAAGTGTTGTTTTTATGCAACACGTGTACATTTCTACACTTATACACAAATAGTATATTTACTGTCCAATGAAAGCGCATTTAAACACGGACTACTTTTTACACTGTCAACATCATCATACATTCTTATTTTAAATGCAGACTTGTTGCTGCAGGATTCCATAACATTGCACTCATGCAACAGCCATTTCCCATTTTATCTTCTGCAAAAATACTGCGTTGTTTTGCATCCGCGCCGGAGTCTCAAGGCGTTTCCACATACACACACGAGGAAGCGCAAAGTAGGTGACAGACTGAGTTGGTGTCAGCGCTCTTGGCTTCTTATACATTCCGGTTTAGGTCATATTACCATGGCCAGGCCGAGCGAGCGAGCGGGTGGGTTGACGTGAGGACAGCACTCGCTCACCTTGCACACCGGCCCCGATGTACACAGTGCAGCCGTCACTGAAAGATCTCGAGAAGGTGGAGTCCACATAAGACCACGTAGCTGCAATCTAAGCTGCGTGATCGCCTCCAGAAAGCGTCAGCGGCGGAAAAACACGGTACGAATAGCAAAAAGGAGGTGCATTTACCGTGTCATCAAAAAGCGTCCGAGCCTCTCCCAGCTGGCCCACCGTTGACTGGCGCGTGTTTGCCCGCAAGTGTCAAAGCTTGTGCCGCCACGAGCCGTCCGTGTGTATGCGTTGCGTCCTCCCCCATGCCTGTAGAGTGACAGTCAGTACGGACCGCCGAATGCAGGTCAGGACAGAGCACGGTTGCCTCGGCTATGAATGATTCGTCTCGAGGCTCAGAGCTGCCCTCCAGCGGTGGAGCAAGGAACTACGATGGTTTCACGGCGGAATTAAAGAGACATGACGCGGTATTTTACCCCAGCAACGGGATTTAGAAATGAAGGAAAACTTTGGTGCTTCAGGAACTAAATCATTTTTAAACAGATTATAAAAAATATATAGACACTTTTTGATTGGCAGGAATTGATTGTGGTCACGCCCACAACGGCACAAACCACCCTTTTTAAAATACCCTGGTATGCATGCATATGCAAAATTAACTCCGGGTCTAACATGCATGCATCAAGCTGGATTTGCACTGGTCAGGAAAAAAAAAACGTGTGATGGGTCATCAAGAACTTGGTTCCACCCGAAACTTGGCCTCTTTCAGCTTGCTTCATTAAGTAGTACACAACAGGATTTTTTTTTCTGTGCATCTGTGCTTTTTATTGCAATAATACATCTGGAAATAGAATATATATATATATTTACACACACACAAACATCAACATACATATTGTCAATGGTTCGAACAAAACTAAAATTTGGACATTAAGCAATAAATACAATTCACAAGGGCTAAAAGACAATAAAGTAAACATTAATTGAATGAAGTGGGTCAATTCTTCATCACACATACACAACTACACGCATCGGCTAAATTGTTACCCTTGCGTTAACGGAAAAAAAATAATCCAACAATGGTCACTGAAATGACTGATAATAATGACATTTTGTTTCATGGTCCAACAGAATTATTAAAACAAACTAATAAATCTAGCCTGGACAAAAATGGGGCCATGCTACTTAATATTTGTTAACTTTTGAAATTTGATTGTACCCTGCACAGATTCAAGACATACTTTGCTGAATGTAGCAAAGCAGCTCCAGAACGTAACATTTTTATTTTCAAAGTAGGTACAATGTTTTGTTTTACCTAGAAAGGTGGCACATGATTTATTAATTTGTCTTTAATCTGTGTCCTCCAAAATGAAATTTGCCTTGTGTGACAAAATGATTGACTCATAAAAAAATACAATAAAATACATATTCATTTTGTCCCAGGTACAATTTAGTCTCCATGTGTACGTATACACGTTCATATGCATACACATGCAGCGTTTAGCTTCAAACACATGCACACAAATCGACATTAGCTCAAGCTTTCATGAAGAACAATTTAGCACTATTTTTTTTTCCTGTTCCGTAGTTTCATATCCATCTTAAAAGTGCAGATTTTTTTTTTTTTTGTATTGAACACTGACAATGCCAAATCTACGCTAGCTTTACTAAACCGCACTGAACTGCACATAACGGACAATCAACAATCCAACTTCCACTAGAACGAACCTGATCATCTTTGGAAGAACAAAGGATAACAAATCATACTGTCATAGTCTGTTTACATACATAAGTAAATTGGGAAAAATCTTTCTCAATATACTGTCTGTGTTAATATATACTATGTACTTTGGGCTTACACTGATTTAAGCCATAGACAAGTTACAGCAAATCCAAGGTTTAACATTTAGTACATACGGAACAAAGTACTTTTTTTCTTAGCCACTACATGGTCACTAGAATCCTGCACAAAGCAAGCAATCAGCACTGTATTCATGTCCATTTTAATGGCGTTCTCTTCTTATTGTCTCTTTGTACTCACAGCATCATACTGACTATAATTTAGCAAGACAACATACTACACAAGAAGCTAAAAACAGATAGCTTTTTTTTTCCCCCAAGATGCACAAAACAGCTTTTTTTTACAATCATCTATTGCAATATTTTTACAGATAACAATTTCATAACAGTATAATTTCCCGTAGATTGCAATGATATGACGGCAAATATACTTTGGTGATATTCCCGATACAAACATGCTGAGATAAGAAGGGGAGGGGGGGGTTGTATAGTGTCTTTTACCAGATGCGTATTTAGAAAGGTGGACGGAGGAATGACTTGGTGGATGACTTCTTCTCTTCCACGTTGTTTGTGGCTAGTTGTTGCGTTTTTGAAGCCACTCTACTCATAAAAGCTGCGACCACTGTAAAATAGTAGATGAAGATAAAATTGTCTGGTTACAGTTCATAATATAGTTCATCTTCTTTATTATTGGCACAAAACATCCAAAAATAACATTATATTTAATAATAATAATAATACAAGCATGATTTTCATGCAAACACACCAAAACTTAAGGGAAAAGGCTGTTTTAAAGCAAAACCATTTGATTTGTTTATGTGAAGCGAATCACAGCATGCATGCAAATTTTTTGGTAGCATTAGCATTGTGGTTGTGCAACTTTTAAATGCAGTATGAAAAGACTCGACAACCTTATGGCTGCTATTCTAATGGTATGTTAGTCTAAAAATTCCATCTTGTTTGTTGTTGACCTTACCGGTACAGAGTGGCAGCTTAAATTCGGATTTGATTGCCTTCATTCAACCTGATGCAAAATAAAATGATTGATGATGAAAGGCGTTGCAGTGACATACACAAGCACACACGATGTAGAAAGTAATGGGGGAAAAGGGATGGAAAATGAATATATTTAAATTGATAGATGTCGCTATACTCACGCCCCCTCATCTCTCAGCAGAGACAGGAACTTGGTCACTCTGTAATCTTGGTCCATCTATAGATCATAAAATGAAATGTCACTTTTTTTTTTATCTTCTATAAATACATATGAAAGACTAATTACGATGTACCTGCAGCGACATCTCAATAAGCACGAGGAGTTTCTTAATGCCGATCCAAACTCGCTTTCCTTTAAGCTGCTGTGCGATGCTGGCCCTTTCTTTGTCTGAGAAACTCCCCAACAGCTGCATAAAAAAAAGAAAAAAAAAGCAGAATGTCTGCAAGAATCTGCAAAATTGGCATTTGATTCCCTAGCTGGGGAAACAAGGTTATTATATTTCTGTATTTTTCAATAACTGCCAAGCTCTCGGCGAGAGCGTGCGTAATTCATTCAAATGCCGGCGTCAATTTGCTCATACCTCTAAAGCGTCGACAAGCTGCTCCCCAGTGGAGATGTTAGGTATGTGTATGGTGGTGCTGAAGGCATCCAACATCTCCATCTCCTGCAGGACGTCTTTCCTGCTGGTGGTGCCGATGATGAGCAGCTTCCGACCCTGAAGGAGAAATCAATTAAAGCCCCCTGACAGATATATTTTATTTCAGAGATTCATTTTCTATTCATATCTGGGGTTTTTTTTCTGACCTTGGGAGGTGCTTTCTTCAGGAGCACCAACAAGGCTTGAAGAACCAAATTGGAGAAACGCGGTCCAATTGGGACATAATCGAGGAGACGTTCGATGTCATCAACCACCACACAGCTGAGCTGGGATTTGTAAGCGTCATCAAAGACCTAAAATACAGAAGAACATTTTTTTTTTGGGGAAATAGTGATTGTAGTGTTTTTTGTTTACTGCTCTTTGTTTCTTTCTCTCAAGTTACACAGTTGATTTGTTTGCCACAATTGATCCAACAGTGCGGCACTAACCTTTTTGATTGCCTGGCACTTGGAGATCTCTGAGTGTCCAATCATCTTGTCTGGAGAACAGAGCTTAATGAAGGGGAACTGTGAGTCCTCTGCAATCTTGGCTGCCAAAGCTGTTTTTCCACTGTGTGGTGGACCTGGAGGTACATTTGACAAGCCACAAATTATGAACCAACTGAATGTATTCATCTTTACAGCATGCTCACCTTCCAGTAGCACAGTCACCAGCGGTGTGCGATCACTGTTCTTGGTCTGCTGTACCAGCAGCTCTCCATCATCGAGGACATGTGTAACTGGGTCACCCCATTTGATGATGCCATTCATGATGTAGTTGGAGTAATCCTCCTGGTTTGTCCCAAACGCCTGGGGAAAAACAAGAGGAATTATTCAACAATAATGAAATTGTAATCTGCATCTGAGGTTTAAAAAGAGATGATGATACTCACTGGTTTAATATCATTGTTGAGGGATCCTAAGAAGTCGTCTCTGGTGACCTGCAGCTTCTCTGCCCTCTCCATGTCAACCTCAACTGTAGATGTAGCCTGAAAAAAAAAAAAAAAAAGTCACTCAGAAATGCATCTCAGCTAGAAGAATTTCATTTCTATTCCACCACCATCACAAGCGCCCATAAAAATGATATTGTAAACTCCAAACGGAATATTAGTGTTTTTGGAGCGGCAAAAATCTTTTACAGCCTCTCAAGTGCAATCTCATGGCGGGTGTAAAAAAGAAACAAGATGAGAAAAATCAATCCAATCAACCAATGAACCGCATGAACCTGCCTTTAAAAAGCTGCAATAAAATGACATTCCGCAACAAAATGGCCGCCATGGTTTGCATGAGGGCCGCAATGTGTCCAAACAATCAAAAGCCGACACATTTGTTGTACAATTTGAATCAATAACATATAATATATAAAAAATTATTTCAATTAGTGCCCTAAAACGAGCTACATCATGAAAATCACTATTTTTAAAAGCCTCATTATTGACAGGCAAACTGACCTTGATATGTCTGTTCATGGCAGTGGACTGGGCGGCCCTAACCAGTCCCTCCAGCTCTGCTCCACTGTAATTCTTGGTTTCAGATGCCAGCTCTGGTATGTTGACATCTTGAGCCAGCAGGTTGAAGTTTCGCATCTTGTTAGTATGAATTGTGAGAATTTGAACGCGGCCTTTCTCATCAGGAAGACCTGGTAGGATAAGAGAAAGCATTTTAAACGGAACGACCACAATCATCAGAAATAATAACAAATCATTTTTGTCTTAGAAATTACAATAAGGAATAATTGAGTTGTTCTTTAATTCATCCATCCATTCATTTTCTATGTCGACAAACCCATTCAGATTTTTAGGGACACTTACCAATTTCCATCTTGACCTCAAACCTGCCAGGCCTCATGAGGGCATCATCAATCAGGTCAGGCCTGTTGGTCATCCCTGGTCAAAACAGGAATAGCGATCAATCCATTTTTTACTCTGCTTGTCCTCAATGAAGTTCACCGACTGGTTAGCAGTCAATCACAATGAACAGATGTTTCACTTTCGCTACAAGAAGATTATTTACCAATGACCAGGATGTTGTTAAGTTGCTCCACACCATCAATCTTGGACAGGAGCTGGTTGACCACAGTATCGTGCACACCCGTGCTGCTCGCACCCGTGCCTCTCTGCTTGCAAATGGCATCCAGCTCATCAAAAATGATGATATGAAGGCCGCTGTTAGCTCCCAGCTAATGAAGGTAAAAATAAAAAGGTCAGACGTGTCAATGTTGATTTTCTAAAATGTAAATCACAGCAGTAAGTTACACACCCTCTTTTGCTCGTCCTCTGCGTCGGCGAACAACTTGCGGATGTTGGCCTCGGACTCTCCCACATATTTGTTGAGGATTTCAGGGCCATTGACGATCTTTGGCTCCCTGGCGTTAAGCATTTTGCCAATCTGCCTAGCCATTAGGGTTTTACCACAGCCTGGAGGTCCGAACAGCAAGATACCCTTCACGTGCTTACAGCCTGGACACAGAAAAGGAAAGGAACAATTCATGAGAAACAAACAAAATCAAATGACAAGCAAAAAAAGAGGTAATTTCTCACCCATCTGCTCCACAATGTCTGGGGGGAAGACTCGGGAAGCAAACGCTCTCCGGAAAATGTCAGAGAATTCCTTATCCAGACCTCCAATGCCCATTTTCTCAAAGTTCCAGTCTGGGTTGATGATTGTCTGACGTGCTTCCTTGGTCTTTGCCTTACCTACATACAATGAAGAGTAAGTACTGGTACAATAAAATAAATACATATACAAATAAATATAGATAGATGTAGCAACTCTTTCACTGTAACACATTGCCACCTTGTGGAGACAATAGGAAGAGACCGGTGTAGCATAGCATTAAAAACTAAAGCTTTTTCCCCCTCATTCTTTTCTTCATAATTAATACATATTTTTTATTTCATGGATTTAATAATGCTTCAATTGTTTCAAATAGGAAACATACCAACAAGTGTCAAGGATGAACTCTCTGCCTTCTCAAAAATCACCTGACTGTTGCCTACCAGCAGCCCAGCTTCAATCTGTCATTAAAAAAATCAACATTTCAAATAAGATGACCTGAAAATACATTAACAATATTGATTGATTTATTTGTTGTTCATTTCGAACCTTAATTTGAATGTCAAACTATCTCAACCATTCCGTACCTTCTGTGGTTTCTTTCCAGAGGGTGCTTCACCTTTGAGGATGCTGGAATCCATTGCCTCAATGTCTTTGACAACCAGTCCAAAAAGTTTGTCACAGAAGCTGAACACCAGCTAAGAGACAAATACGACAGATTTGCAATATCAAAATAAAGTCCACATGCTTTTGCCTCAAAAGAAATAATCCGAAACCTGCTGTGTGACAGAAAAGGCCTGGCTGTTGAACTTCTGGATGAACTCGGCAGCCATCTTGTCTGAGTCATACGGTGAAGAGTCTGTACTCTTCTTCTGCAGGAAGTCAATTTCGATTGTCATGGCACCGATGCACTGCTTGGATTTGTCAAAGTTGTAGTTGGACACTAGAGACAAACAATTATTTTTAATACCATAACAAAACAATCCATCACATTTTTTTTAATGAGTATGTTCTTCCATTTTTATTGTAATAAATTACACTATTCATTTTATATAATCACCACTGGCGGAACTAGAGGGGGGGCATGTGGGCACTGTCCTCCCTCCTTAAAATACACTTGGACCCTCAGGTGACAGGCTGAATACTTGACTTTTGGGAATTTATTTCCACATTGACCACAGCAAAACCTCTTAGTTCATTATAATAAATCTCTTTACTTGAGCACATTACGTAATCCATTTGGTGTGCAAAAGCTTTTTGCTAACTGATTTGCCATGAGTGTAATAGTACCTTCCACTTCCTGGCCGATAGAGAGACCGGCCCATTTTCGCTACAAGACAGATAAAGCAAAGAGCACAATTTAAAATTTATGAAGGAAACAGTTAAAAATATGATTATTTATGCGAGTACCTGTGGCAGACTGAATGCAATTGAACCAGGTGCCACCGTGTGGTGGGTCTTGACTGTAAACACAAATTTGTGGTTGGGCGTGGTCTTCACAGTCACGTGTCTGTACAGCAGAGGGATAAAATCTTGAATAGCTCTCCAGACAAATTGTATTAGAAGCATCAATACTCGTATCAAAAATAATAATCGCAAGTACTAAATCTATTCAGACTGCAGTGTTGATGTCTTTATTACTGAAGGAAGAAGATGAGTGGGCTGATTAATGATGACAACTCACTGTCCAGACTGCAGATCCTTCTCGCTGACCACGGCACAATTTGTCAGCGACAACTCGTCTGTCGGGCATCGTGCCGCTTGCATGGTCTGCAAAGAGAGGTAAATGAAACACACTTGATGAAAAGCAGAGCCCATTTAGGTTTAGTTGGCAATCATAGCAAAATTGCATCTTAAATAATGACAAATCTGCATTCACTTTTTTTTTTTTCCTACTTATCATTTTATCACACAGTAGGTTTCATTAGAATAAAAAGCATTTTCTGTAAAGCGCATTTTATGGCAGTAGGTTTTCATCCATTTTTATCTTGATAAATCAAATGCAAAGACTTTTACAGCACAATTGACTCGGTAGCCAGATGGATAAATTCCAATGCACATTACTGCAGCCCAAGCATGTGACATGGTAACCACGGCAACTACATTAAAATATCCAACAGTGGCTCTGACAATAAAATAGGTTTACTGCAGGCAAATCCAACAGCGGCAACAAAAGTATATATTAATTGATACCACTTTTTTCATTCATTGATGAGATTAGGAGGAATAATTGATTTTGGATGGAGAACTAAGTTCTATTGACACTCGGAGCTGCAGCGCGTCAACACTTCAGAATGGATTTTATGATTGACAAAGAAAAATCATTCATACTCACATTCACACCTACGACCAGTTTGAAGTCAGCGATTAATCTAAATCTCATCTATATGGAATGTTAGTAAACCAGATCATGTGGTGAACCCTCGCAAGCACATTGGAGATCACACAAACACCCAAAAAAAAAAAAAGGTGGCCAGCTGAGATTGCAGATCATCCAAAGCAAGAAAAAAAAAATCAATCCATGACAACTAATTTGCATCTTCAGTCCGTACCCTGCATGCAGCTACTCGTTTTTGACAGTAGACGAGGTGACAACATCAGAGAATGAATGAATGAACGAACGAACGAACGAACGAACGAACGAACGAACGAATGAACAAAATAATAAATAAATACATTAATGGAAGCATGGCTGAATGAATGAATGAATAAATAAATAAATAAATAAATAAATAAATAAAATAGAATAGAATAGATTTCCATCTCCAACACTGAGTGGCTCTGATGCAGTGGGACCCAAACACAATGACTTAGTCCCTGCCCAGGAGGAATCCAAGCCTACAGTGGCGCACTTCCTCTTTGCAACCAGCGCTCCCAGAGCAATTACATAGTTGCCAAGTGGGAAAAGCATATCGTTTCCACAAGGAGTCAGAAAAGGAAGTTAGTACTGGACTGGTACCACGTTTTGATGGAATTAGCAGTTGTGTTTCCATACATACCTTGAAAAATATTACCACCTTGTGGCGCCAGCATAGGCAAGCAGAGAGGAAGGACAGAAGACAGTTTTTGAGATAGTTGGAGACTTACGGTGAAGATGTGGAAAAGCTTCGATGCAGTCACAAGTATGGATTATTTGACATGCGTGCCACATACATGCAGATGTACTGCACGTGGAATTTACACCAAGGCCAAAGATGATGGGTGTGCATGCTAAGAATTTTTTTTCAAACTGCCCAATTCTGTTTCATTCCTATCCGATTGCATATGCAAGGCGCCATGCAGGTGCATTTTCTTTTTTGCCCACATTAAAAATAAAAAGCAACAACAGTATAAATATGGTGATTGGTGAAACACAAATAATCAGATGAATCTGCTCCAAAGAGGGTTCATGTTCATTTTTAATTAAAGACAGGATCATTTGATTTGATGACATAAAATATGAATCACTACGAAGTTGGATTTCTAGCTTCAGGGAGAAAATTGTAGCAATCATAAGAGAATACTAAACAGACAAACAAACAAATAAATAATCTAATTCGTGAAGTCTCCAGCTATGCAATCCCCAGGTAAGCAATATGATTGCAACACATTGTCTTTATTAAGCCATGAAAGCATTTTACTCCGATTCAATTTTCTTTGGCTTAGAGGTCCGACAAAATAATTTACCAACCGGTGGGAAATTAACTAGATGAATTCATTTCATAAACAGCATGAGGAAGAGACTCAAAAGTAAAAAGGCCTTGAGTTCAATGTGGCCTCATCACCTCTTCTGACTCATTCTCAACATCTCACTTCGAAACATCCCACTGAATTATTCATGGTGCTGATCCATCTACATGTCTGCACAGACGATCAGTGCTGCAGGATTAGGGTGGAGCACGGATGGATGGATGGATGGATGGATGGATGGATGGATGGATGGATGGATGGATGGATGGATGGATGGATGGATGGATGGATGGATGGATGGATGGATGGATGGATGGATGGATGGATGGATGGATGGATGGATGGATGGATGGATGGATGGATGGATGGATGGATGGATGGATGGATGGATGGATGCAAACAGCTTTTTGCCAGACACACAGATGTTCACAAACTGTTTGTGTACTTGTGTTTGTTTGTGTCAATCTCCACTATGTCCTTTGTGTGTCTAATGTGTTTGCGAGGGAAAAGTGTGTTATTTTTGTGTGTCGCTGCTGCCCGACAGCAAACGGGCAGTCTAAATTTAGTCGTCGCTCTCGTTGGCACACACATTCGCTCACTCACATGCACTATGATGACCTTATTGATGAAAGCATCTTTCAAAAATTGGCCTGGCTTGCAGGCTGCCAAAAAAACGTCAGAGAGAATTTCAACCCTTTCCCAAAAACACCACATTTAAATTTTTTTAATCGTTTGTCAACAAAAACATAACAAAAAGATTTGGGATTGCTTGGTAAATGTAATCAACAGTCGCGTCCTAAAATTCGAAAGCCTCCGCAATTCTTCACTTGGCCATAAAATAGATTGAGTAGGAGGTTAAACCGACCCCGAAGCTGAGGAAGGCAAGAGAAGATTCCAAAATTTATGTTGGCAGCAACTCACTCTTTGCAGCTCGCCCATTTGCAACACAAAAAAATTGGACATAATTACTTCGCTTTGTCTTTGATGCTTTTAGATCAAGCTGGGAAAGGTTGTCAAGAGGTAGGTGAACCTGAATTGATTAACGCTGTTATCACTTCCCAACACTGGTCTGCGTTCAGTCTCTGGGCAACAAGCTGACACGCACTAGTAATCCACTTAACAAAGCCCACGCTGGGCGTCCACACTATTGAGTAGTCAGAGATTTTTCATTCATTGTTTTTTTTTGTTTACCTTTCAGCACTCAAATTTAGAAGGAATTTACAACTCGATGTGACACCCGGTAATGCCTATATCGCTGAATCACAGATTAAATGATAATGTGTGAATCTATAACAGTTTTAGTTTTTGTGACTGTAAATTTAGTGGTTACTCCTGCATAGACAGATTTCTTTCTACTGAGGAAATTTATTCTTCCAAGCAGGGCCAGCCTTGGAAAGATGATGGAAAGGCTCCTCAGGAGCAACTGACTTTGCAACAGGGGACAGTTTTTTGACTCAAATTTACAACCAGTAGTTACGTTTCCCTTAAGCAATCATATTTTGGATATCGTCTTTGCCGGGGTATGTGTTTGACATTTAGGTCTGTGGTATCACTAACAAATTTAATTATAAAACAATCATTTCCAAGTCAATCAGCAGACTTAAACAACAACTTCAATCATTACGATCATATTAGCAAACAGAATGTGAGGGAGATCATCAATTTATGAAAGCAAATGACTCATTTTATATTTTTCAATGCCATTGCTGGAATTGTTTGTGTGATGACTGACCAAGCATAGTATGCCCGGCGACAGCACAGTAGAGGGCAAATCAGACTGGGGGGGATGCAAGTGTGTGTGTCATGGAAAACACAAAATTGACCCCAAACTTTTGAACGGTAGTGTAAATATATACACACACACACATACACAATGTGAGCTTGACACTATCAAAACCAACCATGCACTCTGTCCATAAGAAAGCAGCCATTATAATAACACGATTGTGATATAGCCTACACACAGCACGTAAGATAAAGATGGATTTAAGTCAATGCACAGCTATGCTGTGCCATCCCTCAAAGGCGTCTCCTGTGCGCATAAAAAAAAAAAACCCTGCAGAATGAAGACAACTGTCTGCACAATACTGCCTGCATATTATTATCATCACAGGGGACAATGCATGGCACTATCGAGGTAGTGCACACACGAGAAGGATGCACACCGTTATGTTATATGCAGTGGAAGGGGAGCTTATTATCAGTGAGCGCTTTTTACGCAGCAGCAACGTCGGCTCAAGGGCAAGCAGCTCCCCGGGATTAAGCGGCGGCCACACTCCTTTGACTGACGAGGCTCTGTTCATTTTTGACTTGATTATATACACGCGTAGCGAATATGTCCATTGCAAGCACGCGAGGGAGGCTGCAGAATCGAGTGAAATCAAATAAATAAATCTATCTAGATATATAACACCAGCAATGACATTCGCTTGGTTCCATCCGATGTTATCGGAGCCAGCGATAGTCCGACATTTTGCAGCACACTTTACCTGAAAAGCAGGAAGCGTCTGTTCGTCTAAAACAGCAAAAATAACAATCGAGTGTTAGTTTTTCTTACCCGGGCCGCCATCTTCACGGTTTGTGGTGGATCAGTGATGCTGTAGTGGCGGTCAGAGAAGGTTCATAAGACGGAGGGACAAGAACACAGGGGCTCGACAGCAGATGGGTTTATAAGGCGTAGCGCACTCCTCTCCGATTGGTTGAATCAACCAAACATGACAACTAAATTTGTCCCATTGGCTGACGTGTTCTGGTCCCGCCTACTTGAGCAGGTTTGTATGACGTGCCAACACACTCACATGTGGACGTCAAACGTGCATGTATGAATATGCAATAAATAAATAAATAAATAAATAAATAAATAAATAAATAAATAAATAAATAAAATTGGGATTCCAAACGCATAGGTTTTTGCATGTGCACGCGCACTGCTATTCACAGTGCGTGTATCAGCACCACGGACAGCAGCAACAGTTTCAACGCTCATCATCTCTAAAGGTTTATTGATAGAACGTATATCAATATACCTCGTTGCAATTTTATGCAATGTTTTCAAGGAAAACTGAATATCAAATCATTATATAATTTGATTTGTTATTCTCAAGATTCATTATGGCTGAATATGCTGGAAAAAACATTTTGGAAACTAGCTGACTAATAGCTATGACTAGGCCTTAGCTTGATGTCTGCTGCTGAGTCATGTAGCTCACTTTTTGCCCCTTGTGGCTTAAAAGGTTTCATCAAGGTTTTCTGAGGACCTCTGCTGGTCTTTTTTGGGCAAGCCAGTCCAGTACTGGCTTGGAATTGTCCTCCTGAAATAGGCTGGGATGTCCCTGAAAAATTAAAAATGGAAGAATATTTACAAAAGTCATCACTTTGGACATTAAATATCTTCTCTTGATAGTCAATAAATGTTAAAAGGGATTTCCAAATCATTGTATTTTGTCTTTATTTACATTTTACACAGTCCCAACTTCATTAAGTTGTTTTTTGTCTATAAATCAGGCTCTAGTTGAATGAATGACTGTTCTGTACTTACAATTTAACAAAGTGTGTTTGCACCACTATTAAATGAATACAAACCAAATTGCTTGTAAATGTTTTTTATAGAAATTACTTGTAACAGCTGATCACTTTGTTCTTTCTTGCATACATATTCATACATCCACAAAGTAACAGACTGCAGCATCAGTATCCTCGTAACACTAGTAGCATTAAACTTGAACAAAGATTCTTGTTACACAATATGCTTCACAAATGGAAGGGGGACAAAAAAAGAAGATATTACCGGTAAGTCTATCATCATCATTTCACAATTTTTTTTTGTCTTGTACGTGTTGCAAGATAAAATATGGCACATAATTGATGAGACGTGATTGGGAGGGGTGGGAGGGGTGTTAACCAAGTCTTCTGTTCCAAATCCAGTCCTCTCAGAAGATAAGTAGTCCTTTAAACATTGTCTTTCTTTGTGTGTTTTGCACCAAAGCAGGTGGATTCAGTTCCAGAGAAGGAAAAAAAAAAATCACAATATCTTTTGCACATCATCAATCACTCTTTCCTACATCTGCATGGTACAACGTAATCAATTCTGTGACATATGTGCTGGAGAACATTTCACATTAAAGTCTGTGTATCACATTGAACTCTAAAGCCACAGCAGTCCTGTTCAAATATATATATTCTGAAAAAAAGAAATTGTATTAATCTGATCTAATACAAACCATAACAATAAACCATATCGACATTATGTGATTTGGCAATGGCGTCTTATTTATAGATACTAACAAATTTGAGGCTAATATTGACTGTGTTTGGGTTTGATGGCTGCACAGTTGACAGTAAATCAATCTGACATGTGGAAACAGTTCAAACATACACCATTTGAGGATATAAATATTGTGTTCCCGCTTATGTGCTTTCATATAACTCAATGAGACAATGCTGCTCAGCTTTTGTATCATTAAGGATAATATCGCTGTCATTTAGACAAATGCTACTTGTTTTCCAGCCAACTCATCTAAAACAGGAAAGTCAAGTGTGTTCATCATGGAACAATTCTTCATATGCATAATCATATGAGGTCACATGAGTTCAGATTCTGGATCTGGGCTACATTGTTGTTGCAGCATGGTCTATCACCAGAATACAAAACTAGAGCAAAAACATCACTTCGAATAAGCTTTTATGGATTCTGCCCTGATTTTGTTCTTCAAATGTTCTTCAGAATCTTTGCTTCGAATTGGGTTCAAAATCCGTAGACTGATACACGTCAATCAACCGTCAGCCTTTATAGCAGCCTGTTTAAAGATTAAAAACCGGGCAATTTGATTATTTTAGATGTCTTGGCTGATATTTCCTTATTGTTTGATATTGACTAGTGTTAGTTTTAAGAAATGGAAGATTGGGGAAAATACATTTGTCATGACTAGATGTAGTGATGGGAAAAAATTGGGAACATTTGATCTTTTTCTTTTCAAAATGATCATTAAGGAACATTCAGCCAACGAGAGACAGGGAGAAAAAGAGAATATCTAAAAAAATTACTTTTAAATAGTTGATCAAATCCCCATCCCACATTCCTTATTTTGAAGGGAATGACAACTCCGCTTTTCAACTGGAGGTGATAATAATCTTCACACATGAAAAATGATTCCCTGTGTGTGTTCTCTAATTATCACTCAACCAAGCATAGCCCAATGTTTTCGCACATTTTGTTCATTAGCAGGTCCGAAGGTCACGAGATGTCCCGTCTATAAATTGGACTTTGTGCTCTGCAAATCCCCAGGCAAAAAACAGCATGCCTATGAAAACATGCAATTTGCTGAAGATGGTGTATGTTAGTGTCTGAAGTTTAGATTGTATAAAAAGGAATGAAATAATGATGACTTCACAGTTTGGCTACCTTATTATCGAGAGACATTATGGTGAATTGTTTTCATACAGCAATTTGCACACCTACCATCTCAAAGAAAGTACTATAAAATATTTGAGTTGGATTTGCATTCATATCAATCTATGTAGGGCTAGAAATGGATTAAAGTAGCATATTGGTCATTTCCAATAAGATCCAATCAAGTGGTAGCAGCATTTAGGAAAAAGAGGTCACGTTTTTCACTTCTTACCTTTCGCTCAAACAGGCCAGTGGTTTACAACACCTTTTACTTTCACACTTTTTGAATAAAAAAAAAAACTTTCTTTCCTGTTGTCATTCAAACCAGCACCAATATGGACCTATTTGGCCAAAGTGCAGGAGGATGGGGAGTTATTATATAAAATCCCATCTGGATATACATCAGAGGGTTCTATTGCATTTTCTTTCATGAATTTATGTAAACATTTACCGCTGGGCCATATTTCTGACGAAATCACATGTGCACACCAAATTTGGTTTAAAAAAAAAAAACCTGTACCTTCTGAGTAATGCCACGACTATTTCATATTGGTTTTGATCGTATGCTTTTAAAGTTTCAACAGCCAGTGTTGATGAGTGCAATAAGCTTAGAATGCATGAACATTGGAAAAAGGTTAAGTGGAGTTGGCAGTAAGCAAGTGGTCATGTGCAATGACATACTTTATGATGTGACCTCATGCAATGTGGTATCAATATCCTGTATGTTTATATTAATCATCCATACTTATAGAAATGAATGTTGTCTGGCGTTTCGAACAAAACACCATCAGTGGCTCTTCAACAAGATCACCAAGCGCCATTTTTTTTTTCTTTCCAACAACATACGAGGAACAGCTTCTGATCAAATTTAACAATGGCCGAAAAATATACATTAAAAATGATGGATCCCAAACGATCACAGAAGTCATCAGAGACAATTCAATCCACTAAGCGGGGTATTACAATAACAATAGTTAAAATAGGTTTAACACACAGGGCAAGATTTTTTGGGGGTGCCTCCTCGTTCTTAACAACCACGTTGGAGACGCCAGACAACAGCATTTGATCAAAGTAGCTTTACAGTAGTCCACCTGTCTTTATCATATCTTAGTTCCCGCATCCAACTATTTCCCCCTCCTCCTTCCCGCCTCCTTTTATCGGTCAAGGCCTATAAAGAGTTTGGTCTTCTCCTCTTCTTTCTTGCTCTCATTCTTCAGGTCAGCAAACACCTGGGTGAAGAAGTGCGGGTCGGTGTTGATCTGGAGCATCTTGCCGCTCATGCGGTTGATGATCTCCAAGCAGCGGTCCCAGAAGGCCTCCTTCTCGGCCTCCACCAAGAAGGGCTTCAACGGGTAGGAGATCTCGTTGCCCATGTAGGAGTAGGACAGGTAGAGGCACGTGAGCAGCGAGGCCTGCAGCTCACGCTCCGAGGCCACCTCGGCGGAGACCACGTCGCGGCACAACATATAGAGGAAGACCACGTTGGCCGGTGTTATGAAGCCCTGATCCTGCCATCCCTGAAGGAGGAGGGAGCGGTCGACGCTGCGCAGCCACAGCACGGGATCGGTCGGCGAGAGACGCTTGAGACGATAACAACGACGGCACAGGAATTCTCCCAGGCTGCGCATCAGCTCGCTGGTGGACGCCTGAGGGATCGGATGAAGACAGGAGGAAAGGGAATACAACAATTTAGGTACGGCTAAGTGATTAACAAATCGTTATGTTCCATTATTGATTTATTAGCATAGCTAGTTGTATCATACAAATTATTTAGGTCACTGGGTTATTGATTTATTAGCATAGCATTTGGTTAGCATAGTTTGTTGTAGCATACAAATTATTTAGGTCATTGGGTCATTGATTTATTAGCATAGCATTTGGTTAGCATAGCTTGTTGTGGCACACAAATTATTTAGGTCATAGGACCACGGCCAACTCCCTCCCCTTCCGCAAACCCAGTGGTTCTCGGTTTTCAAATATTGGAGAAATAGTCCGGTACCTGAACAATGACACGCTTTGGCGTACCAACCGCAGTGGAAGGTTGGATCCCGGAGCCAGTTAGGGAATTCTTTTTCGCAGCGACTGTAGCTACATTAATGAGGGTCTTGGAGGTGGGGAGGTGAGAGGAGGTAGTCAAGGTGGTGGCTGAGGGATCCTGGTTGGAAGAGTAAGAGGAAAGATTTGCACAGGACTGAGATTTCTTCAGCTTCAAGCTGTTCGAAGCCGAATTAGAGGTGATGACGTCATCGACGTCCGGCGAGCATCCTTTCCCGCCGTCGCCCCCGTCCGACTGGAGTTTCTTGGATCCTTTCCTCTTGGCTGATACGGCCACAATTCGTTTCCATGGCAACACACTGATGATGGAGGGGCGTTTGAGGGATTTGGCAGCAGCTGCCGCAGCATCCTTTGCGTTCTTGCTGTTCTGGACTGCTGTGTAGTGACCCACTGTGGGGGGGCCGTCCTCAAACAGGGCTGCCTTACGGTAGCTGGGGGAAAGGGACAGCACTGTACCCATGATGCCTGGCGAGGGTCAGCAGAGCGACAGACTGGTGGTGATGAGCAGCGATGAGGAACCTCCTTGTTTGGAGAAGAACCAAAGTGTCTCACCTCGGTGAATCTGTGAGCAGAGATTTCGATCATAAGGCATTTACAATACATTTGAAAACACTGACAATCTGCCATTTTCCCTCTGAGCTGTGAAATCCCAATATTTAGTGCAGACTGGCTCCCTACAATAGACAGTGCTTTCCACTGGGATTCACAGTCTCATAGTTACCATGACAACTGAGGAGCCTCCAGCTTCTCCACAATAATCAAGAAAAAGGACTACCCTGCATGTTCTTTATTTAAATTAGTCACAGTGAATGATATAATGACTGTAATTCGTGCATTGTAATATTTATATATTCGTGTATTTATTTAGAAGGTCCTTTTGAGGTATATATGGTCTTTTGTCAATTTCTTGTGTCCATTTCAGCCAATCATTTAAAAACAGCCGAGATTGAAATTGTGCAGACGTGCAAATCTAGGACACTGTGCTGCACTGCAAGAACATGAACAATTCGCTAAAAATATTATGGCTTTTGGTCACTGCATACTAAAGGTAGATAATTCGACTTTCCATGCAAATGTGAAAGGAAATGGTTGTCTGTCTTCCTGTGTTGGACTGGCGACTATGCTATCTATGGTGGCACAGTTCGCCATAGCACTCACTGGCCTGCAGTACTTATCGGTATTATATAAGAATCAAGCTAGGCCACGGAGGCATGTGAAGAAAATGTGCGCAAGCATCCATCTTAGCTTCAAAATGGAAGCCTAGAAAACAAGACAACCCCGCCTCTTCTTTTAGCAGAAACATCACGTTGTGTCATACATGCATAATGTGGAAGAGAATAGCCCCGCAATAAATGATTGCGGGATTGACTTCATGCGCATTTCTGCCGGAGAACAAACGTACAGACGCATAAAACAGCCTGCATTTTGTATTGGCGCTCTTGTATTATAAATTATGGATCGATAATCATTTGTTATGTTAATAAGCTGTTGCATTGTGATGAAAAAGAAATCGTCCCGATTTCCTACCTGATCACTAATTGACTCTTCTCGCCCGATCCATGGAGCCTTGTAGAAATCCCAGACGTCCTGTTCAGTTTCCACGCAAATCGCCGTGATGCGTTCCGTGAAAAGCCCCACGCTACAGGCCAGAATGCTCTCGTCCCCGGGGTCTACCGTTTTTCCCTAATTTCATCTCTAAAACGAAAACTTGCCGTTGTGCTCAATGAAATGCAAATGCACGAAACAGAATAGCGAGATGTGCTGGGAAGCACGTTGGAAAATGTCGTCCATTGATACCCGAAAATCGACACGGCCTCGGTTATTAATTGCCCAGACACATCAAATACATTACGCAAAACATAAATAATATTTTAAAATAAAAAAAATGCGTAAAAGACTAAAAAACAAGGGGTAAATGGCCTCTACAAATTCCAAAAATAGACATCTGTGTCTACCCTTGGCGATGAAAATCTTGGAGAGAGAGACAGGGGGAGAGAGAGAGAAGGGGGGGGGGGGAGTATGCGGGAGTCTATAGTTATTCGGGTTGGATGGAGGAGGGAAATGCCGCCTTTTGATTGGCTGGAGAGAGGATGCTGCTCTGGCTGCTGATGCTGATGCTGATGCTGCTGATGCTTCTTCTCGCCGTCTGTGTTGCATGCAGGCGGATTAAGTCATTGGTAGTCCACTAGTTCCGGCCTATCACAACACATTCGCTGTCCGGGGTGCTGACACAGCCGAGCAGATGTGTTGTGACAACTGCTGCGGCGGAAGAGGAGGAGGAGGAGGAGGAGGAGGAGGAGGAGGAGGAGGAGGAGGAGGAGGAGGAGGAGAGGCGGCTATAGTGGAAGATAAATCTGGGGAGATGAGTGCAAGGTTTATTTCATTCGCTGATGACAATTTATATCAGATATAATGGATAAAATGAATTTTACATCAATTTTTTATTGGTATAATTTTTTGGGATGGCTTCCTGCAATGGTCATAATTTTTTAATGAATATATTCTATATGGGCAATTTAAATGCTGCAGGTGGCCACATTTTTTCATCAGACCAACTGGGGGGGGGGCTAAATATATAGGACCAAACATTTCCTAACCAGGTGTGACAAAAATATTATTTCATACATGAACAATATTTGCATGTGTGTAAATATATGTGCTCTTAATTAATTTCACTTTCTTTTCAGGGATTACAAAAACGCTTTTCTTTCGTCTAGTACTGAATTTTATATCCCACAATGCAACGCGCGTCGGCACACATTCACATCCGGGTCACTGTACGGTATTAAAACCGTTTCAGAGTTGTTGTTGCAGGAGTCTTGTCCGAGTGACAATTTACAAGACAAGGCAACGATTCACGCTCAAGCTACGTTGTATTCATGCATCTGAAATGGAGTCTTCGCAGAGACATCGCTCGCTTTATAAGGGAACAACCCCGCCGTGGAAAGAAACATACCGCAAGGTGGCGTGCATTAAGAATTCCAGCGTAAACATAAGGTGTTTATCTTCTTATCTTCTTCTTTTTTTTTTTTTTACAGCGATGCGTAGAGAGGCTCAAGGGGAGCAGGTCGAGATTGCTCGACCGATATCGCAAGATGGGTGAGAGCTCCAAATGCAGCGGCCCCGCGACCTCCTTCATTGTGCAGGAGGTCATGGAAGAGGAATGGAGCGCGCTGCAGTCCGAAGATCGGAAATTACCATCCTTATGGGGTCCAAAGGGAATGGCAGAGGTATGCAATCACTGAGGTATGCAATCAATTGCAATCAATCATTAAACGGTGACCTCTTTCCAAACAGTTGTACAACGTTATGAAGGACCATGATGAACTGGCAGTTTTAGAGGAGATCCAGCAGGAGCTTCTGACCTATGGTAATGTCTTGCACACTTATAATGGCCCTAGTGATTAACCCCAAGGAGAACACTTAAAAACTGCATACTAAATGTATTCATAAACACTATCTGTTTTCCATTAATACTTCAGAAATGTCTATTATTGAAGAGTACGAGAGAAACCAACAATTTGAGCAGCAGTACATATCATCTGTTGTGGAAGGAATGGAAGTGGCTCATGTTATTTGTCCCATCTGCCATATGTAAGTAAAATACGATTACGATTGTTAAATATTTGTTGAGGACTAACCCTTCTCTTGTGTTTGCTAGGAGCAACTTGAATATCAACAGTCTTTTCATATCCTGTCCATGTGGATTGTACATAAATACAAAGGTATATGTATATATACATTTTAAAAGCTCTTGAAATCATCTTGTTTTGTTAAAATTGTGTTATGTTGTACACTGTCTTTAGATGAAGAACATCACTGCAGATGTCCTACGGCAACTTCTCGAATCCAGAGTTACCGAGCACATGGAAGGCTGCTCCTCCAATCCTGTTTTTTCATTAGCATCAAATTTAGATGCCTCTCCCAACCTGCTAATAAGTTGCAAGGTACAACATTTAGTTCCAAAATTCTTCTTTGCTCTTTTTCTACCCATTTGATTGGAGCATCATAGTTTCTCTTAACTCTTCTTTCAGGTTTGTGACTACCTCTCCATCATCCTATGACGTGGAACAGCATAAAAAATATTTGTATTTATGAATATGTAAATATTTGTTCAAATAAAGGTTATTTTTATATTTAATTCAGAATTTTGGTACTAAAAAGGTTCACAAAACATCCTAGAACACCTTATGTAAAGTCTGTTGGGGAATTTTAGATTTATCCCCTTTGTTGAATAGATGAATATTCATTTTTTTGAGGCAATAAAGTGATAGAAATCATTTGTTTTGAAATTCTAAAATTATGTTTTGTTTTTTGATGGTTTATATTTTTGCCATTAATCTTAAGTGCCATAGATTAAACCAGTGGTGTCCAAGCAAATATTTACAACTCAAATACTTATTGTTACATCTTTTAATAATGGTTCATGAATAAAAATATTTCAGAAGCAAAAATATTTGTTTGCATCGGTATTCGAAGGATGATGCATGGTTTGTTTGGTGGAAAGAAGTACCATACACGTCCTGTTAGGAGCAGCATTGTTCCGGCCGGTCGAGCGTGAAGGACCTGAGCGGAAATCTAACGAGCAGATCGGAGCAGATCGGAGCGGAGCGGAGTGACAGGTACAAGAAAGATGGCAGCCGTGGCAGTGGCTGAGTTTCAGAGAGCGCAATCTCTTCTCGTAACAGATCGGAACGCCTCCATCGATATCTTGCATTCCATAGGTAAATATACCCGGAAAAGCGTGACACTAGAAACTAAAGTCTTGTGTTTGTTTTAGTCTTCATAAGCTTCCCAACAGCAAACTACTAGAACTATTCAATTCGAAATATTTGTTGTTAGCTAGTTAGCAAGATGTTCGATCTCGTCTCTCCCCCGGTGTTTTTACAGTGAGTCAGCAGCAGCGGCGAGCTAGCCGGCTAGCATCATCCCGGTAAAATGATGACTTGCGCTAATGCTATTGCTAATTGCAATTGACAGGAACTTGGATGGACAGTTGGAGAGTTCCTCTCGCAGCAAGTCGTCCATGATTAATCAAATCAGTGTTAAAATTGCTTTCACAGCGTCCTGTCAAATTGTTGATCTTTATAAGGATTCACCAAGCAGTTGTCATGTTTTTGTTTTTCTAGTATTTTCATGATCTTATCCATCTGGAGTCAAACATCACAGTGAATAGAGAATATTTAAATTCAACGTCTTCATCTCATTTGAAATTTGATTCTGTGTTGCAGTAAAGCGGGATATTCAGGACAGCGATGAAGAGGCTGTGCGTGTTAAAGAGCAGAGCATCCTGGAGCTGGGTGGACTGCTGGCCAAGACAGGACAGGCTGAAGGTAAACACAAAAACTCTTTGTTAGATCGCACCATTGTTTGATTCATATCAGCTCAAATATTTTAGTAACAATCAATCCTTTTCCCTTTTCCGTCAGAGCTTGGTGGTCTGTTAACATATGTGCGGCCATTCCTCAACTCCATCTCAAAGGCCAAAGCAGCCCGACTGGTCCGCTCCCTGCTGGACTTGTTTCTAGATATGGAGGCAGCCACTGGTCATGAAGTCAAGCTCTGCCTGGAGTGCATAGAATGGGCCAAGGCTGAAAAGAGAACTTTCCTCAGACAGGCCCTAGAGGTGAGATATATTCTAATAATAATGATCGTTTTTCCAAATGAGATCAATGATTTGAGATTTTTATCCTGCTTTGTCCTTAGGCTCGACTTATCTCACTATATTTTGACACAAAGTGTTACCTGGAAGCTCTACAACTAGGTGAGTGTCCAAAATTATTTTATGGTCTACTTCAATATACTGACTCCAACCTCTTAAATCATATTATCAAGACCTGTTGCAGAATTTAGTTCCTGACCAATTTGTAAAATTTTTTAACAGTTGCGTGTTTATTTCCACCCTCCAGGCTCGCAGTTACTACAGGAGCTGAAAAAGATGGATGACAAAGCCCTGCTGGTGGAAGTGCAGTTGCTCGAGAGTAAAACATATCACGCCCTCTGTAACCTACCCAAAGCTCACGCCGCTCTCACTTCAGCCAGGACGACCGCCAATGCCATCTACTGCCCACCAAAATTACAAGCTGCTTTAGACATGCAATCAGGTAAGAAGCAAAAAAAAATAAATAAAAATACAGTCCATCCAAGATGACCTGATGTGTGATTTCAGGGATCATCCATGCAGCAGAGGAAAAAGACTGGAAGACAGCTTACTCTTACTTCTACGAGGCCTTTGAGGGCTACGACTCCATTGACAGTCCGAGAGCCGTCACAGTTCTCAAATATATGCTGCTCTGCAAAATCATGCTCAATGTGTAAGTCTTACAGTACGAAGGTACTATACAATTATTATTTTAAGTCTTCAATAATGTAGCTACTTGCTTTTATAATTCCTCACCACCACGAGGATCCCAACTTTTTTTTTTTTTTTTCTTTCAGGCCAGAGGATGTCCAGGCCCTCATCAGTGGCAAGCTCGTTCTGCGCTACAGTGGAAGACAGGTAAGATGAGTTTTGATACATTCTGTTTTAGAAACATGTAACAATTTTTTTTTTTTTTCTCCAGACGGATTCCCTAAAAAGTGTAGCACAAGCCAGCAAGAATCGCTCGCTATCTGACTTTGAAAAGGTTTGTAGACTGAAGTGAAACTTGTGTCGTGAATCTGTGAATGATCTGCTCTTTGTCCTTGCTCAGGCACTGACAGAGTATAAAGTGGAACTGAGGGACGACCCCATCATCCGAACACATCTGACCACACTTTATGACAACCTGCTGGAGCAGAACCTCATCAGGGTCATTGAGCCTTTCTCCAGGGTCCAAGTAAGTGCTGCAATAACTTTTGACTTTATTTTTACGATATGTTCTATAGACTTTATGCACTATTTTCTCTTCCAGATGGCCCACATTTCCTCCATCATCAAACTATCCAAGGTATGTTTGTTTTTTCATTAGTTCATTTAATGGAGTTTTTATTTGTTTTTGTATGTACACTGTAATATTCAGAATACAAGTGTGCTTTTCTTTCAGGGTGATGTTGAGAGGAAATTATCACAGATGATTCTGGATCAAAAATTTCACGGTATGTTTACAGAAGCCATTTTTTTTTCTTAGCTAGTCTAATGACATTGTTTTTGACTTTGTGTGATATTATTTGTAATATGCAAAATGCTGACATGTAAACAAACCAACTTTATTATTATTATTTTTTAAACCCATTCTGCTTCTTTTGTCCATCCCGCCAATAATGCTGACAGGTATTTTAGACCAAGGTGAAGGTGTCCTCATCGTCTTCGATGAGCCTGTGGTTGACAAGACGTACGAGACGGCCCTGGAGACCATTCAGAACATGAGCAAGGTGGTGGACTCACTTTACAACAAAGCCAAGAAGCTAACATAAGGTCAGTCTTGTCGATCCAATTACATTTATCCTGAGTGTTTTTTTTTTTCTCTTAAGTAAATCGTCATGTGTTGTAGACCTCTTGAAAATTCAGGTATGCTAGTCTTGCCAGTTAAGATGAAGTCAACCCCTAACCATGGATGTTTGCAGTTCCAAAGACAAATAGACAAAAAAACCTACCAGTGAAGTCCACTTCAAAGCCCATCTTGCTGCCAAGCTTTTCAGTTTTGGGTGGCGCTTAAGCTTCCAAACAGAGACAAGACACAACAGCAATTAGAAGGCAGTCCGGAGACCTCTGCCAAGAGCCACAAAACCCACCGTGTACATCTGGATGTATTTCCAACATTATAACATATCAAAAACATGAAATGGCGGAAACATCCAGTGATCCAGAAGCGGCCCACAATGTCATGGTTTTCCCTTGGCTCACGCTCCACCCTTTCATCGCTCATCCATGAAAATCGTTGTTTTATTTCCTTTGTAGTCCCACAGAGAAATAAACAGGATTTTTTTTTGTAGACTTGAAGAAACACAGCCAGGCAAAAACTGCTCGGTCCTGAGTTGTTAAGTTAATACGATGAAACAAAAGCTGGACTTGTCAGCTTTTGATCTGAAGCCAAAATGTCTTAATATACAACTAAAAAAAATACTTTATTCACTCCATGTCCGACTCTTATTTTCCTGTGCAGAGAGGAAAAAATCCGTGCAGAACATCAGACCTCCGTCGATGCCTCTCACTTTAACCCCCTGGATGGATAAGGGAAGTGGGTTGGACTTTCAAAACACTTGATGAACCTGTGGAGACACTTCAGAGGGAATGGGCACAACTCTTTGGTCCCCCCTCTTCTGGTAGGGAACACAAAGTGCGCCACCCGCTGGAAAAATCTAGACACTGCGCCTTACTTCTTCCACCGATGGGATGAGCCATCTCTGCACTGGCCATCAGGGAATCTTGTAAAATAAAATAAAAAAATAAACTAACCACATGTATACACTTGTAAAATTAACATCAAAACATGATCAGATAGAAGCTAACTTTTCAGATTGTGTTCTACCTAATTTTTTTTCCCCGTCCATTCATCATTTATCTGTAGGACTTGCTACTTTTTCGGGTTAAGACTTTGGACCCAAAGTTTTGATTGTATCCTTATTTGTACTGTAGGTCTGCCCCCACTCCAAAGAGTATCAGGGCATTCTGGGGATTATATCAGCGCTGTTTCTTTAAAAGCGTTCCGCAGAAGACCCAAAGTGTTACTGTCGTGCCATTCACCCGCATCTAACCTCCTCTTTGTACAGAACATTGCCAAGATCTGCTGTTCATCCACTTCCCCCGTGTAATTATAAGGTCTCATTTTTATAAGATGCAAGAATCGTGTAAAGCTCACCAGTGAGAGCACCAAGTGCTTTCAGTGTTCTGGTGGAAAGGAGGAATTTTGCATTATGAGATGTTTAGAGTGATTGTGTAAAAAAAAAAAAAAAAAAAAAAGGGTTACAGAGAAAATCATATTGTACATTCCTGAAAATATATTTTGCAGGGATTGGGTAGTTACCATATATAAAAATTCAAATAAAATGCTGTTTGGGGACAATTGACATGTTATCAATTTGAACATACTTTCTAATGCTTTTAAATGAGAAGTTAGTCTAGATTTAAATTCCAACTGTTGGCATTCCAGCTCAGATCGATTGAACTACATACATTCCACGATTCTTCTGCATTTCTCAAAGACACTTAGGTGAAGGCAGTGACCTTGAGAGAAATTCTGTAACATTTTGTGCACTGATAAATGCAAGATAATGTGTTGAGGTGCTGTGTCTTCTTTTCAGTCTATTTATTGCATGCCAGATGGGGATTATGGACTACTTTGAATACATGGTCTTGTTGCCTTAAACAAAAAAAAAAAAAAAGAAAGACAATAGGCCCAAAACACCAGTAACCAAGAAGCATCTTGGGTCCAGACCAACGAGATTAGCAGTATGGCGTGGCCAGCCCAATCCACAGACTTAATGCAATAGAAAATGCGTGATGCAAAACCAAGATATGCTGAGGGATCGGGAATGTAGTTCAATCATCGTGGGCTGGAGGACCAGTTCAAAGTTTCCAGAAGTTGGTTGACTCCACCCAACATCATTCTGAAGCTCTCAGAACTGATGAAATATTAATTCCATGGTTCACTGGAAAGCAAGATATTTTTTGGTGTATATTGGAAATGTTTGCTTTGCTAAAATAATGATGAAATGTAATGGTATTGAACAAACTAAGTCTTCATTTTCTTCACTTTAAAGGTGTAATAAGTTAATAATTGTTTTATTTGTAAAACGATTGTACATGTTCATCCACAAACACAGGGTAAGCTACATAAAATACAAATAAACACCTGGCTGTGCATCTTTTTTCAAACATTGTTCACTTTATTTATCTTCAGCCCAAAATTCCCTATAATGTTAATGCGAACCATCATAGCTTTGCTATTTCAGCCAATTAATTCAGCCTAGTCTTTGCTTTTAGGATCCCAGTGGGACTTTTTGCAGACCTATACTTTTGGGTTTATTGTAGGTCCACTGCTTAAAGCTTGCTTGGCTCCCCTCCAGGGCATGATGGAAGCCCGGGGCTCAAGTCAACACATGTAAAGAAAGCCTGATTGACTCTCAATGTGAGTCTACAAGCAGCATCTCCATTTGAATAGGAGCAAAGCCAATGCGTAAACATACCTTATCAGCACACCATTATCTTTGTTTGCTAAATTAGTATATTTATTCCCATTGCCACAAAGTAAAAAACTTTCTTACACGACTTTTTTCTGCGTACTTTTGATGCACCACGTTGAGATTCTACTGGCATATTCAGGTGAGGACTTTTTTTCTGTTTGTTTTGGGATTGCTTGGTTGCTAGTGCGCCTCGGTGTCTTTAAGGCTTTAGGGAGAGGTTCGCTGGAGGTTTCTGCGGGGAGAAGAAGGGAGTCAGACAGGCGACAAGCAGTGCCGTCTTGGCCCCGGGGCAGAGGCTGGGAGTGCGAGGGGGAGCCAATGAGAGGGAGACATCCACTCCTTCTCTCCTGCCCGGCTTGGCTCAGCTCGGCGCGCCCTGTAATTAGGAGCTCCACTTGTGGGCTGGGCGCCGCCACCGTGGACAACTTGGGAACGCCAGCTCCACACTCTTGTCTCTTTGTCTTTACTGAACACTTACTGGAACGTCGTGAACAATGAACGGGCAACCATCACCTGCCTTCGAGGAGAAGAAACCCAACCTCCGCGCGTCCCCGAGCCTGGCGGAGACTTCACCCGCGGATATGGGCTTCTACGGCGGCCATGGCGCGCTCCATGGCTCGCAGGATTTTTACGCAGCGCAACAGTCTTACTCGAGTCAACACATGAGCCCTTACGCGTACACCCACTACAACCTGAACGGTATGGTCCCCGGTGGCGCCTTCCCATGCGGAAAAAGCGAGTACACGTACCCGCACTCGGCGTACAGGGAGCCCGGGGGCTTCAGAGAGACGCAGTCAACACTTCCAGATAGTGGTGAGTGAGTACGACTCGGACTAAATAACAGGATTTAACGTGTTCATTTATTTGTCATTTTGATAAAACACTTGAAGAAATTTACTACTATTGCAGCAGACAATACAAAATGAAGATATGATGTAAAATAAAATAAAAAGTTGTCAGTTTTTCATTTGGAGTGAAGTAATCGTCTCAATGGAAATAGGGCCTTCATAAGTTAGGATTATATGATTTATGGTTTATATGACAACTAATTGATGGAATTGATAAAGTTAAGAAAAAACTATTGTTCATTTGGGGTTGATAGGAACAAGAAAATAATAACGAATGTTTGTGGGATGAACAGCAAAGCAGAGTATGTGTGTTGTGTCCATGACAAATTAAAAACATGGCAACTTCAAGGTGATGTGACTTGCAGCATTATTTAAAATGAGCCCATCTCCAAATTGAAGGCAAAGTTCAATACAAGCTTTGCAGGATGGTCCGGTCAATCCAAAACTGACTATGCAGCCATTTTCCAGAGAAGCTTGCAATGATTATGCTTCATCGTCAGGCCCATTTTTGTTTGCAACATGTGCACTGGAATCCAAGTTGTGTGATGGCATATTTGGAAATTGGGTCATACGGTTAAGATTCTACAGAAGATACAGAGAACACAGTTCTGATTGCTGCACGGATAGCGTAAGCTGGAGGCTGTGAGCATGTGAGGCATCATCTCAATACACCGATATATCAAAATGATATTATCTGACCGGTAGCAATCCCATATTGCACTGTCTATCCTTCACCCCCACAGAGTAGGGCTTTGTCAGAGTCTACCTCCAGAATTTGGGAGCAAAGAGGATGGCATGACCTGCCAGCAATCCTGACCTCAACTCTGTTGAACACTTGTGGGATCATCTTGGGCGTTCTTTTCGTGCCAGAGTGACCAACACAACCTCGTTGGCTGACTTGCAACATATGTTGGTTGGAGAGTGGACTCAAATGGCATGGCGAGGATGCACGAGGAGCTAGCTAGGTGCTAGCTTGATACGCCAGAAAATCCTAACCCTCAATGTTCCTCATGTGGTTGATTATTTTACACATGGGGCCAAAAAGATAAAAATGCTGTTTAAAGATTGAACAAAATGCATTTATATTTCACACACAGAAAAATTTAATCCTCTCATCCATTTTCGCTTATCCTGCTCAGGGTCGCAGGGGGTGCTGGGTAAGCCACAGGCCCAAATTTTTATTGCTGAATAGGACTCGGGCCTGTTTTGACTCGTTTTCCTACTCCTCTGTGGTTCCAAAGGAAAAAAAAAAAACCTATGGAGAGACCTACACTATATGTCCACTGGTTATTGTCATTTGTAATCATCACAATGATGTCACAAGTCTGGAGAGGAATATTGGAAACACTTAAGCAGGATGACGTCTTCCACGTCAGAGTATCACTGAAGATTCATTTTCGGCCGAAGCAAAGTGGCTCATGGTGCAGTCTGTGGGCAAAAAAAGAGAATAATTTGTGGTAAAGTAAAAACCTAAAGCGAGAGCAGTAGTTTCCGGAACTATTTTCACACGCTTCTATCGAGTATAAACTGTAAATTGAAGTTTCTTTTATATTCTCCATGCATCTGTACGTCCGTCAATTTATATTCTTCAGTGAAACATAAATGTTTTGGGAATTCTGAGTACAGTATTGTGCAAAATTCTAGTCACCATACCGTGCATCTTAATTTGATCACACCTTTATGCCTGTTCTTTAATGTAAGAAATTTTATTTATATTTGAAGAAGGTATATGTATATGATTACAGATGTGAGTGATTTTGTCTCGATGTGCCCCACAACTGCCAAGTGACCAGTCCAGGCTCTAACAAAATAAGTGATTACAACACTGGTCTTTTTTTTTTTTACATTTAAACATTCTTTTTTATCCAGAGATACAAGTTAAGTTTTCAATATGATTTTTTTTGGTGCTGATTCCGCACCCACCGTATTTTTTCTCATTTAATAATAATAATAATTCTGGTGCATCTATAAAAATATTCAGTGATGTACACTGTCCCTGTCAAATAAACTAACAAAATAAATAATAATATATTTAGTATTATTTATGAATTCACTGTTAGGTTTAGCAACTAGTGGAATTTCTTTTCTGAGACGTTATTGTGATCAATTAAAGTTTGTACGGCGCAAACTTACATAAGTCAAACTTAAATAAGAATCTGACTTTAATGATCAATGTCACTAAAACAAAATGCTTTTGCATGTTTGAACTCACCTCATCCTATCATCATTTGACATGTGAACGTATCTGTGTGTGAACGTCTTTCTCAAGATATTCAAACTCAACAGACTGGTGCACTTTTTTGACATTCCAGCTGGAGAAGGCTCCAGGGCACTTTGGCCCACAGCCACACAGCACATCAGGTGTCACAACATGTCAGTCAGCCTTGGCCTTTGAATCATCCAACAACACCGACACCTTATCACGCAAGGCCTTTGGCCACGCCCCAAATGAATGACGTGTTGTTTATTTCAGAAATGCATATAGAATAACAAATAGCCTTGAAATCATTAAAAGAGAGCTCAAAAGAAGATTATTGCTTCACATGAATGGAAAATGATGTTCCAAAAATTAAACATGGACAATTTTTTTTTTCTTTTGTAAAGTTGAGCATGAATTTATACTGTCATTTGCCAAATCAATTAAAAGTAACTTAATCAATATCAATCGGCGTCAATATTGGCCCAAAAAAAAAAAAAAAAGTGATGCAAGAGCAATAGAGGCAATGTATGTATAGAAGCAGTCTTTCAGGCAACATGAAAAGCACCAATAAATCTCCGTCTCCCGCCCCGGCTCGAGGGGACACTCAGACCAAAATTATAAGTTTGGAGTGCTGGTGGAATTTCTTTGAAATGTACTGTAGCGACTGTAGCAGCCATGGCTATTTCTGTTATATCTCTGCTTTGTGGACTCCAATTTTAAGCTGCTCTTATTGTATGAGGAGAAGTAGAAGACACATGCAGAGTTCTAAAATAGAAATTTCTCATGGTCAAATGTGTAGGTGCTGGATTGAACACACTTAACCAAGCGTCTCCTCCTATAGTGAAAGAAGAACCAGAGATGGAGGTTCGGATGGTAAACGGGAAGCCCAAGAAGGTTCGGAAGCCGCGGACAATTTACTCCAGCTACCAGCTAGCCGTCCTACAGAGGAGATTCCAGTCGGCCCAGTACTTGGCCCTTCCAGAGAGGGCCGAGCTGGCCGCACAGTTGGGCCTGACACAGACACAGGTGAGGCAAGACAGAAAAAAAAAGATAATAAACAGCTTTTATTGGCACTGGCGAAGAGATAGCAAATAAAAATCCCACATTTGGGATTTTAATTTTTTCTAAATTACTCAGAAGGAGATAATGTGTAGCTTGGATTGATTTTTGTGGGTGTGTGAAACCAGTCCTGGAACTTTTCTGACACTATGTTAAATTTATGCTGGTGCACTGGTTCATTTTGGCTCCTGTGGCTAAGTTATTAACTTTTTTAAGTCATGAAATGACTGAGCAGAAATTGTAGTTGGATGTCACCTAGTGGTTAAATGACCAATGACACCTCAGATGGAACAACTACCAAAACCAAATCATACCTGTTCAAGTTTTTTCACATACAGTAAAATGGAAGAATTCTATCCTGCTTTTATGCATCATGAGTTTTAAAAAAGAAAAAGATAAATTTTGTTCTTATATGTTCTCTATTAACACATGGCCATTTTTAAATGCTATTAAAACAATAATAATTAAATTCTCAAGTAAATTTAACATAATTCAATTTAATATGACATTTTCAAATGACATGTTTGTAAATGCTGAAATAACTTGATAATTTCCCAAAGTTTAAAAGCTTTTACTAAAAATAAATCGAATTTGTTCCAAGTATTGCTGCAATTTATTTCTTCCTTCACATGACATGTCACATGAATTTCAGGTGAAAATATGGTTCCAAAACCGTCGCTCCAAATTCAAGAAACTCTACAAGAATGGAGAGTTTCCACTGGGGGACATTGCGCTGGAGCAAAGCCCAGAGGCAAGCGATTCGATGGCTTGCAACTCTCCCCCATCTCCGGCTGCGTGGGAAAACAACAATAGCAGCAGCAGCAACGCCCCCAACAACACAAGCAGCAACGACACAAACACTAACAGCAGCCTCAAGAATAATACCATGCTGGGCCCTACCAGCAGGGGGCAGGATTCCTATCAGCCCTCAGGTGATTCCTCCTCTGTCTACATGGAGGAGTACACGCACCAGAATTGGTACCAGCAGCAGGACGCACATTTAGGGTTGCAGGCGGCTGGCACTACCCACCACCCGTCGTCATCGGCGCCCCCCGCCCCCATTGGGGCCGTTTACTGAGTCCCAAACATGCTGAAGACATTCAACCCAAACAGGAGGGAAGTTTTGGGATCATCCAGAAATCTCCAAAGGCGTTCCTCTAAAGCAGGATGAAAATGGACTTTCCATAATGAACATTTAAAACATGACCAAAGTTCCCAAATGCATTTGCTTAATGCCATTTATAGCCATAGACAGACTACTGTTGATATTCTAGATTTATAAGTTTTTGTTTTTTGAGGAAGCCCGGAGATGGGATCGAACCCCGCAACCTCTGAACTTTAAGGTGGAGAGTGTGCCACCATGTCACAATTTTTCTGTACTAAAGAATTTTGTAACCAATTAAATCATTAAGTTACATATAATTTTACAACGCACAGTTATAAGTAATCGCCGCAATCCCGTAAGATGTATAACTAATTAAATAATTAAGTTATATATAATTTCACAGCGCACAATTATATGGGATGGCTGCAATCCCGGAAGATGTATAAGTGGTGTATGTATTTTCAGTATATAAAATACTGAAAGTGAATTAGAAAATAATTTGCAATGATACTTAACAACAAAAACACATCTCAATAGCCTTGATTCAATCCTTGAAGTCTGATATTACAAGATACTCAAGTGAAACAAATTAGAGGGCGTCATGATTATACCTTTTTTCCTAACTGTTGTTTGTTGGTGAAGGCTGAGTCATTTCAAAGTCGTCATACAAGCAGAACATGTGGCCGGGATGCTCGTGATGACACTCGTCAAGAGAAGACAAATTCGTGTGAGGGAGGGCCGAGGTTATATTCTTGACATGCAAGTGAATCTCAGTTGATTTTTTAGTTGTTTAAACTTTTTGGACTTATGAGGGAAACAGAAAGCCAGGTGTGGTGTATTGTCACCGGCATGACGTGAAAACTCCGCCATGACATTTACCGAACCCTAAGAAAGTATTTCGACCTTCGGTCTGACAATTAAAACTTCTGTAGGTGTTGTCATTCACGGTGCAATTATTTTGTCATTTAGGAATGAGGATACGACGGGTTTGTAATTACCTTAACTTTTTAGTTGAGCAACATGTGCCGCCAACTTCTCGGTGCTACTGGATTGGTTTCTTTTATTACTCATAGGTCAAGCCATTACAGACCAAAGTGCGGTTCACAGTCTAAATGTCACTAAAAACTTTCCTATTGAAAACTACTTGACCATAAGCATTCCTATATTTAGTTTTAATAGAACAGGACAAAAAAAAAAAAAAAAAAAGATCTCCATTGAGTGAGTTGTTTAGCATTGTTTGTCAAATTGCTCTCCCAGACTGCTGCAGTCAATGTTTATTCAAGTTAGTCTCAATGTTGGCGTCGTTAAAGTAACTTTGCAATATCCTCAAGCAAATGCAAAACAAATATTGCTGAGATCATTTAAATTGATATTTACATATACCTGTATATAAAATAGAAGAGGCAAATGGTGCTAAAATACTTTTCATAGAAAATGTATATTTTATTGGTGTGTGACACGTGATAATATTTTATTTATATTTTTGGATCAAATTTGGTACAACAGTCTGCATATTTGAAATAAAACATTTGACTTTACGACTTGGCTTGTGAGCTTAATGAAGTAATTCAGAAAAACTGTCTTGCATGCATGCATGCACTTGCTTCTTACACACACGCAGACACACACGCACACGCACACACCGGAGGTTTTGGGAGGTGACAGTACAGCAGACACTCTGGAGTCTTTCAAATCTAATAACACAGCAGCGAAACAGAACATTTGCTTTCATGTGGTAAACAGTTGGAAAGGGGAGGAGGTGAGTGTATGATCGGCTACGGGTGTGTACGTGACAAACAAGCAAACCAAACCCAAGGGCTAACCTTTAAAAAGACTGCATTGAAAAGAAGTCATCCCAAAATCACATTGAAGTTGAATTAAATTCACTTCAAAGTGTTTGACTTATTTTTCCATTAAGTGCATGGAACATGTCCCGATCTCGAGATCGGATTGGCCCGATCTTTTCTAATTTCCGGTTATTGGAGCTCGATTGGTCGTGCCGAGCTTTACGGCAACTGTCGTAAAATACCGGTTGACGGTAGCTGGGTAATTCAAACTTTCGTGGCGGTGCAAAGCAAGCTTGTCAAAAGTGTGGAAATATTATTAGAGAATGAAAACTGTCCTAAAACTACTTGCAATGTTTGCAACATAGCAATTTGAAGAGCAAACTTGATTTGCAAAGCTGCAGATGGAAAAGTTGCTAAAGCAACAAACGCTGGACGTTATGAGGAGAGACCAATACTCCAAAAAGAAGATCACAAAAAGGTTGGTCGAATTTATTGAAATGCTTATTGATGAAAAGTTGAATTACTTGCTCAAATATATATTTCACTTATATAAATTTCAATACTAAAAGCAAAATATATTTGTATCATGGGTGTGAAAAGATGGGCACACCCTGGACTGGTCACATGGCACAATTAAACAACACAGATTTAAATAGAGTGAGAACTGCAAACTCCACACAGGAGTGCCTGAGCAAAAATTTCAACCCAGACATGCTCACCATGCTGCCTATGAAAAAGTCATTTCCTCCATATTATAGCCCATTTAACACCCCTTGTTTTTTTTTCCTTTTTTCTAAATGTGCACTGATTGTGCAATCACATGACCATTTCAATCCAAATAGAACTGAGTGACACCATGTTCATTTAAATCTTGGTGTTAAATCCCAGACGACACTTGCCATGTCTATTTACCTTCCTCTGTTGATCCTTCAGCTTCCAGGTGTCAAAGAGGAATGTGTCTTAACATCTCAAGGAGAGCCAACTGGGACTTGTAGTGACCTGTGAAGTTTTTTACTTCCAAAGCCATGACTGATTCGACAGTAAAAAAAAAAAAAAAAGGTTCTTACAGAATGGGGAATCCAAAACTGATTTTCTCTCCACCTGGTCGAGTCATAGAGACAAAAAATTGAATTTTCCATGAAAGTCTTACTATATAAAAACACAAAAGTCTACCCAAACACACACATAAACTCATGTTGGTGAATCTATGGGCTTGAGTAATCATGATCAACTCGTTGGAGGCAGTTTTACACTTCAGGAGCCTGCAAGAAAGGAATGAGACGAGATGATGACATCAGCGGCTGAGAGGAAAACCCAGCAGCGAAAGACAACTTTACAAGAGTAGCTGGAAAGACTTTGCTTTCCCTGCCTCCAGCTACAACCTACAAACCACACATGGATAATACATATTTTCAAATGGCTCTCATGGCCTGTTCACACATGTCAAAGAAATTCTTAATATCAATAAGAATGTCACATAAAATAAATCATTCTCAAAATATAAATTGTTTTCCAGCAGCTGGTTCAACACAAGTTTTGTCAAAAGATCCCAGAAAAAGAAAAAAAAAAAAGACTTGTAAGTCTAACAGTTCACTCAGTTAGCCGGATTCAATGATGTCAACGATAATGGGCGACACGCTTTTGAGCTGCTAATTAGAGTGATTAGTTGGTGTTCCATACTTGTTGGCGCAATGTCACTATAATCGTCAAGTTGATGTTAGACGCAGCGTCAGGTTACGAGGTAATTGATGACCACAATGTTAATGGAACCCTAACTTGAAAAAACAATGACAAATAGTTTGACAAGCGGAGAAGGATAATAATAGAGAATTATCATAAATGATGATTGTGATTTAATTGGTTTAAGTAGATACTGCAATTGTTATTGATTGTTGTTTAACAATACACTGCAGCATGTACCTGTCAATCCCAATGCGAGAATATTCCAATTAGGCACCAAGAGCACAACTAAAGCTTTCGTTATGTAATTCAATATGCAAATGATTACTCACATAGTGAGCAGTGGTAGATAACAGAAGCGGTCGGAGGAAAGGGGGAAACATGTAAGGCCAGAATCGAACCCTGTACGTTTGAACTGTGAAGCGGACGTGCCAACAAGTGCTCCACCATTATGGGAAGATCTTGCAATCCGAAAAGTCTAAGATGATATCTGATTGCATCCCTAGCAAATGTCAGTGGCACTCCACTTGCATGTTTTATGTGTACACCTTATGAATTAACAAGCCAATAAAAAGTGACACCTGCTGTTTGTTTCTTGTGTTAATTGATGTTGTCTCGTACTCTTTCACTGCTTTCCTCCTCCGAAACCGGTTGCATGCTGCTTTTTGCCCGGTAGCAAGTCATCAGACACATTTTTTGGTCCTCACGCAAGCTTTGTTCTTATAGTTTTCTTCCCGGAAGATAAATGTTAGATTTGCTACAATGTTACATTACTGTTCAATTTAGGGACAAGAAACTATGAAGGAGAGATTATGTTGCACAGCCCTGTCAATCTATTCAAAATATGCCGAAGAACAATTAGCATTGTGCAGCTAGCATAGCTAGGGCGGAGCTTGTAGCATTTAAATCGTACTTTATTCAATATCAGGCTTTTTTTTTCTGATGTTTGGCCAAAATTGTTAATAAAGAGGAAAATATATGGATGTAAATGATGGGAATTGCAAATAAATACAAAATGTCTATATTCAGCAAAGACAAACAAAAGAAAACTGAAAGTGCTGTGGTACCAAAAAAGCTTTATTACAGTACAGTATTGATTGTTTAAACCCTGAGCTGTCACATGTTTTATTTTGAATAGTGATTAATAATTAAATTGGAAAGACAAGCTGTTGTCATTCAATACACAATACCACATTGGACGGCTTTTAAAAATAATTTAATTATAATGCCACCTTTCAGTACATTTAAAACACTCAAAAAATTTATTTTTTTTGTTCTTTTACATTGTTTTTTTTTTAACTTCACCAAAACCAGTTTTTCAAACTATAGAAGACCTTCACAGAACACCCTTTCCCCAAATGTGCTTCTGCCACACAATCCCACCCAAAAAATATATTAATATATATTTCTAAACATTGTCCAGAATCATGGCAGGATTTTACTCAAACATACAACTTAGTTGTAAGAATACTTTTTGTAGAAAAGCCTACATTGCGTGCCGATAAGGCACAAATCTCCTTTGCAGCAACTTTGGCACTTTTGTCGAGTCCTGCTGCAAAACACGATGCTCCATCGCTTCACACAAAACTCGAAACTTTGCCATACTTCACGACACCGTCAAGAGGTTAACTTCAGTGCATAATTGGTGATGTTATTTATTTTTTTTTCCCATGTCATATGATGTTTAATAGCTTGTTTATGAGAACAGGTTGTTCTACTCTGGTTAAAAATAGCTGACGAGTTGCGTGTGAACCATGTCAATTATGATTTTACAATCAAGTAACATATCCCAATGAGACTACAAATAAGTAACCATAATATAGATTACATTCGTAATGCAAACAATGTGATTGATTTTGATCCTTTTTTTTGTATCTTTGTATTCTAACACCAAAGAAATCACCATCCACCAAAGAATTCATGTACCTGTTTACATTTTACTTCTACACCATAAGGACACACAACTGCTTCATGTTTTACACACCTTGCGCCATTTTTTTTTTTTTTTTTGTGGCTTAATTAGTACTCCAGTGTTTGACACTGTTAGCTTTGATATGGGGCAATTGTGTCACATCGCTTGTGTCACATCAGTTGAGTTCTAGACATGGGATCCTGCGGGTGTCCGGGGTACCAGTGGCCAAAATTGTTCACGTATCCAGCAGAGTGCACTGGTGTGCCTTTAGAAGCCATGCTCATATCCCATACTGTGCCTGGAGAAGTGGAAGACTGGAGTGGGGTAGGCCTGGGCTCTCCATCCAATCCGTTGGGTCCGGTCTTCATTATCTTCTTGTACTTTGATCGTTTATTTTGGAACCATATTTTAACCTGGAAGGAAATAAGAAAGATGAAAAAGGAGTCAGGCAAAAAGAAAAAAAAATCTGTTTGAAATAATTAAAGATGAATAGTGAAGAGAAAAAAAGGAGTGCAGACAAATTATAGAATAATAAAAAAAGGACAATGAGTCCTGCGGTAGTAATAGTCTAGTGCAAAAATAAAATAATTATAGAATTTGCAGGCATTTGACAATTCTACTGTTGCAAGTTGCGGAGGTGTTGCACAGTGTAAACATTCAAAAGTAAAATACTGCACAGGGTGATTGACACGTTGTGATGTCATTGGTTCAGGAATCTAATGTTATTTTAGGTTTGTTGTTCTGTTAGGTCAGGAAAAATACAGCTTAACAACACATTAACCCGAGTGTCTTTTTAATTCTTGATTTATTCAACGGGAAGATTGTTGGCATTTTGTTCATTTAAAGCAGAGTAAGTAGAATGAACTCGCAATCAATTAACAGACTGTATTTTTGATGTCCAAATATAATGAGCTTAATCTGGTGTAATCACTTTTTTTTTCGTGGTTAGAAGATTTATGGGTTTGATTCGTTTTGGAGTACTTTCACAACTTGCTTGCAAAGTGAGCAATTGTTGACAGACGTCCCTCTGAGTCAGATTAGTAAGAAGATGTCAAAGATGTCAAACTGGTTTGAAGCAAAGGACGATAATTGGAAACACCAAGGCAACGAAATATACTAAATCAATACTCAATACTAAATGAAATACTTTGACCGAATAATGAATAAAATAATGCATACCTGTGTCTGCGTCAAGCCCAATTTCGCAGCCAGGTCGGCCCTCTCGGGCAGAGCCAGGTACTGGGTTTGCTGGAAGCGTTGGTTGAGGGCCTGGAGCTGCAGACTTGAGTAGATGGTCCGAGGCTTTCTGATTTTCTTCCCGCTCCCGTTGAGACGTAGCTCTCTATTTTCTAATATTGTGGTGGGCTTTTCATGTTCTGGTTGAGGAAGGAAGAAGGCATCAGAAGGTTCTCAACACAGTCAGGAAAAGGCCACATTGACCAAAGTTGCAAAATATTGTGGTCCTATTTAAATAAGTATACAATTTTAGCATGTTTGGCACATTTGCTTTTAGTTTTACATTTATTTATTGAGATTTATATGTACATTTATTTTATTAATTTTTTAGCCTACAAAGGGATTCTTGGTTTTATCATAACTAATCATGCAACAAAACACAAATGTAAACTTTTTGAAGCTTCTGTTAAAAAAAATAATTGCCTCTTAGGTACAGCACATAAAGGGAAGTGAGATTTAGAGAAAGATAAGAATAGTCAAAGTTAGATTTGAACAAACGTTTCAATTTGCAATCAAATAAAATGTGAAATTTGGGGATTACAGACACAAACTTTATTTTCTTAGAATCTTTTAACTGTTATGTGACAGTGTGGGTTAGTTTGGATGCTTTCCTGCACAGATATATAGCGTAACAAATGAAATATTAGCTTTTTTATTCTTTTGAAAACTTATATTTGATTGTTGGAATAAAAGCAGTAATGAATAACTTTCCCCTGTTAAGACTTGTCAAGGGCTGACTGGCTTTTTATTTAATATGATAAATACCATCAATAAAACTCTCAACTACGTTGCAATTAGATGAGCATTCATTCCTAAATTCAAATTTGCATCTGCCTTACATCTTCTTAATCAAAAATGTAAAAATGTGCGACAAACGATGGTGAAACCGGACAAGACCGTTAGAATTTTTAAGGGGCGGCAAATCGGACTCAAAATAAAATCCGGTCAATGCATCACTTTCCCGATGTTTTTCATTCAATAAGAAGAACTTAATATCACTTAATCTAGGCAAAAATGAGCCTATAAATTTGCAAGCGTCTCCCATATCCTTATAGCAATAGATGAACCCACCTTTATTCTCCAATCTGTGCACCAGCCCACCGCCGTGCCCTCCGTGCGGGTAGGAAAGATACGTCCCAGCTTGGTGCGGGCTCACCGGACTGTGGTAGGGCGGGTAGCCGAGAGGACGCCCATAGGAGGGCGCTGAGGACTGGTAGGAGATGTCGTGCTGCGTGGCGGCGTGCAGAGTGTGGAACTGGTAATGATTATGAGATAATCCCGGGGAGCTCTGCTGGTGTCCGGGATAGCTGCTGCATTCCAAAAAAGCTGATTTGGAAAGATCGGGAGAAACCAAAGTGTCCGCCATAGAACTCATAGTCATCATTGGGATGCAGTTATAACTTTGCCGGTCAGCTGTTGGAGCTTTGGGTAACAACAGTCATAATAAAACAAGTAGGAAAAAAAATAGATAAATAAAGGGTGTTAATATTAAGGAGTGCGCATATTCTCCGCAAGCGGTAACAAACTAGAAAACACGGACCCACAAAAACAAAATAAATCAATTTGAATATGCTATTTAAAATAAATATGTGTCCTCCAAACGACAGAGACTCTCCAATGCTTCACCCGCTCCGCTGCATGCGCGTGTCAAGGTAAAGTGTTGTGTCAATGTTGCGTGTCGGTGCGCGCGCGGTGTGCGGCTCAACTTGGTTCTTCGCGCACCGCACGCTCATTGGCTCTCACTTAAGGCGCAGTAACATCAGTCGCAAAAGTTCAAACGTGTCCCTGCTCGCTCGTGGCATACAATGTTTCTTAATCACCACTTAAAATTAAATGATCACTGCAAGACTGGTGGATGAATTCCAACAGGTAGAGAACCAAAAAAAAAAAAAAAAAAAACACTGAGGGCCGATTTATTTTCTTTATTCCTGAAAACAATTACAATTTTAACACAATCATTTTGAAACAAGAGCAAAAAAATCACGGTCCACATATTATTCTTATTATATTTTTATTATTTTTTCCTGAATGGACATGCTCATTATAAATGCAAGCAATGTATTGTGAACGAAAAGTAGATCAATATAAAGAGCAATATTTGACAAGTGACAATCAAACCAAAAGGAAAAAAAGGGGGGGGGGAGGGAAGAATAATTGCCAAATTATAGATAGCAAATTAAAAGAATACTTTCCCTATGATTTTCATACTGAATGCGTCACTAATGATATCCTTTCTTCAAAACAAATCTTTCTTTTTTTGCATTTTGAAGTGTGTACTTAAATTGAAAACGACAACAAAACGTAATGACAGCGAAAAAGCATTTTACTTTTCAGTTGCTGGGTTAAATTATAAATGAATACATGAACAATGAACGATGACCGCACGCTTTGACTTGAAAACCAAAGAATAATAGATTTCATATTTCAGGATATGTTAAAAAGCAGAATGAGACTTTTCTTATTTGTTTGTCTTTTTTTTTTTTTTGTCTTTTTGATTTGGATACAAACCAGACTGCTGTAAGTAAAAGTAGGCTATTACACATCCAAGTCAGCGGTTTTACTTTCATCTGCTTCCAACATTCTTCCCTTGACTGAAGATGGGACACACCCTCTTTGCTGTCTAATACTGAGTCATATTTTGCATGGCAGTGGGCAAAGGTGAAAACATTTCCCGTGGAGTGGTGCAACACAATTTCACATGTCGCTGCCTGGACTGGTAGAAATGTGCTCCGAGGGATGTTGAATCCCATTGCGCAATCTGCCGTGAGGTTATGGCGGATGCAAAGTGAACGTTACTTGCCTGACTGCATTGTCTTATCTTTTTTTGTCTTGTTTATTTGGGGTTAGCTTCAGTCAGGAGTGCCAAACATGGCGTACGGGGTCACTTCTTGAACCCCTTTTGTCATTTGCGTAATTGATGCTTATTAGCCGACCTAATGATTGAAAAATCGGGGTCCCGTGATTGACTCTTAGTGAACCCCACCGGTACACTGAGGTACCAAAAACAAGTACATCCAGTTTCCTAGAAAAGACTTGAACCAGTTAAAAGCAGTTCCAGAAATTCTTCCAATTTCTGTACTAACATGACACCGTCAATTATGTCAAAGGAAGCACCCGAGTCCATTATTACTGAGACTGAGACTTTTCACCCTGATCAGTCCTTAATATTGGAATTAGACTGGTAGAAAGTCAGTAAGCTGTGTCTACCTTTAGTCTTTCCAATTTTGACAAGAGCAATGGTATCTAAAAAATTCAAAACACTTTCTGTATGGGACCCAAAAGACAGAAACAATCCCACACCTTGACAGAGCCCTCGGGGGTAAACACTTTAGCAAACTCAGGGCTTGGGGCGTCCGGTGACTTTTGAACCCTTGGTAAGGGTTCTGGAGAGGCCAGGACCCCATCCCGGCCTAAATAAGACAAGGTCATCTCCCCGAGTTATTTGACATAAAATATTATGTGGCTCATAAAAGCATTGCTGTGTGTATTTTTTGGGCCGGATTGATTCGCTATAATTATGAAATGAGCTTGTACCATGTCATTCAAGCTTAGTGGAGTCACAGAAGGGAGTTGGTCATTTCTCAGCGCATTAAAGTATGGAGAAACTATTTTGGCAAGTACATATCAAATTTCTTGTACTGCTAAGCGTGGGTGGGCTTAAACACAAACGCTTTTCTTCATTGCTTGATTGAATCATGTCGCGTCTTGCCATTCTGACACCCCCTCAACTTCATCGAAAAACAAATGTTCAAGCTGGATCTGATGTGATGTGTATTACAGTTGAGTTTGAATTTATAATTTGATGTAGCCCTTCAAAGCAAATCTTCATTTTGTCTTGTTAAATTGATTGCTTATTTTCACTTTGGCAGATATCCAACATTTGAAATTTTACCTAGAAAAAAAAAATGGACGTCTATAGCAGTGTATGGCGAGACATCAATGGCAGTGAATGAGTTAAAATATATTACTACGGTTTTTTGACCGACCCCCCCCCACACAAACACACACACAAATAATCTTTCAAATGATTTCCTTTATTTTTTTAAGTCTAATTATGCCGTGCCATTGTGAGGCGCTCAAAAAAGGCAAGGCCCAGTAGCAGTCAAAGAAGAGTGTTGTCTCTTTTAACAACTTTTAACAATACTCCAGACAGCGTGGCGCCCAAGTCTTCCGCACATCTCTACTTGCGTGTGAAGGATGCATGAGGGGAGGGGAGAGAGTTATATTGTTTGTTTTATGTCGTTTTACGTTGGATAGTTGACCTGTATTATTGCCAATGTTTTTTTGTGTGGTGTTATTTTAGGTTTCGTAACGGGTTTTGTTACAGCCACAGAACTACATAACAAACTTTTTTGTAATTGTATTGCATTTCCTTGCTCACCACGGCTCACGGTTTCCCATAGCTACTAGTCGCTCAGGGTTTTTACCAGCCACAATTTTTTGTTTCGATAATGGGGATTTTGCATGACCTAATTTTCCATTTTAGTTCCCCCTAAAAATTTTAACAGCTTATGAAAACGTGTAATATTCTGAAACTCGCCGAAATTTCCAAAGATCGTTTTGATTCCTGATGCGGACAAATTCCTTGGGGGGGACTAGTGAATAGAGAAAACAACTTAAAATGAGTCAACCACCGCATATGCTCGATTTGCAAAAGTAATCACCCCCTTTTTTCCCCAGTATGTTTTTAGTTTTGGTGTTTTTTCAGTATTTTATTTCCTCAAATTTTCCTTTTTTTTTTTTGCAGAAGATATAGCTGAATTTAAAAAAAAAAGGATTTTTTAAATGAATCAACTCAGGGTGTTTCAGTTTCCCATTCCGAGTATAGACCATTACAAAATGTAAGAAGATTATATTGAATTTATGAAAACTGGGGTATTTTGAGTTGGCAGGACACAAGTGACATGACATGACATGAACTGAAACAAGGCCAAAAATGTGTTGTGTTATGCCTTGCACCACCAGATACATACAAAGATTTCAACGTGAGAAGAAGTTTTGGTTTCACATCCACTTTTTAAACGACGGTGGTAGAGAAGAGTACTAAAATCAGCATTCCAACCATTTACCATGTTTTCTTAATCTATCCGCCTTGGCCAAATCAAAATGACGGGTGCAGTTCTGCAACCTGGAAGTTCATTGGTATAATGCTAAAATGTCTTTTTTAATTTCTTCTTTAATTGAGGATATGCAAAATGAAAAGATTAAGGAAGTAGCGAAAATAATCCTGCTACTACCTGGAGGCTTCGGATGACCTTTAAATAATGACCTGATGTCGGAATCCTTTTATTCAAAGCAAGCATGCACACTTTCCCTTTTCTTGCATGTTTGGGTGTGTTTTCTAATGGTGTTAATTTTCTCACCATTTCTTGTTTGCTTTACTTTTTTGGAGCTCTTTTGACAAGATTTCAGGATTTTACTTCTCCATGCAGTGATAGCAAAGCCAACTAAGACGTTCAGTGTAATTACAGTATATATTGTATAATGGAAGTGAGCTTAGACAATTATGATAATTATAACGATAATTAACAAATTTAGCAATTTTAAACAAATCAGCTTGCTTGAATAAACAATTTAGTCACATTAAAAAAAAAAAAAAGCAGCAATTAAACACAAGCACATCGAATAACCAACGGCAAATGTTCTAACTTGAAACTGAATGCCACTCAGTTGAGTGTAAGCGGCAATCAAGGTCACAAAGCTTAACTGGATCAGAAAATTATAGTGAGATACCGTCTTAAAGCTGCATGTAGATTTTAATTATAGCTTGTTACGGGTGCGACATGTTTGTCATGAATGGCAACAAAAACGAGGGCGTTCTGAAAACATACTGTCTCACCTCAAAGAATGTCCTCTTACCAATTAGTTGTGACTGGAGGGAAGGGCAAGTCGTTTTAGATTCCTTTTGCATATTTGCAACTCACACCAGATTGATGACACTTGAAGTTCAGATCAGGAAGCTTCAGGAAGCTTCGTTGTTTTAGCTCATGTTAAAATAGCAGTTGATATAGTGGCACATCAATTATATCTTTAATGATTATGTTTTGACAATATATGTGAGTTTTCTTAAACGCATTCCTATGAGGTAACAATTATCCCAATTAACAGTCAACTACAAATTATCATAATATTGACGAGGTAATGTGTGTGTTCTTTAGCAAATGCCGAACATGTTGACGTTTGTTTGACTTTTAGTTGCGCTCCAATTTGCACGATGTTTGGGTATTCGACTCTATTCTACTGTGCAATTTGTCATTTTCTTTGCTCTTGTTTTTAAAGGACAAAAATCAAATCAACTCACAAATTTTTGATGTCATAATATTCTGTGAAGCCCAACACAGTGTTCTGATTTATTTTTTGAGGAATATGTAGTTGACAGCAAGTGGCAAAATGGCCGCCCCCTCAGATGGATTAAAAAAATAATAATTCTACTGCTCAACTCATATTACACAAACTCAATATTAATCAGAACGCCACGTTTATACTAATGGGGGTACATACAACATATTGAAAAGAAACTTTTGGGGTTCCCTTTTAACTTGGATCTTTACGATTAATTTCCATCATTGTTCTTCTGTTATCATTATGAGCGATCATCATTTTCAGAGCTTTATTTTTAGAGACAGGAAACGTGCAACTGCCTGTGGATCCTGATTTTTGTATGAGACTTAAGACTACAATTTGGTAGACTGGTTTTTGCCAAGCTGGACGGGCGGGTGCAGAGGAAGGAGTGCCTTGGAGATGTGCCACTTTGGTGGCAGAGAGTGTTCACTGTTCTGTTCAGACACATTTAGACTCATGTATTGCATAAATATGTCAGAAGCAGGCGAAAACCTTGAATTCTAATTTTTAAATTAGCTACGGAGAACGTTCGGGTGTAGGAGACAAATACTTTGTCAAGACTGTAACCGAGCAAGCTTTAATTGGCCATGATTGAGTTTCGCCACAGATTTATGCTGATCATAAAATCACATCAGACTCAAGCCAAGAGTGTCATGCGCTTTTGTCTGTCATCACCGCGGCTTGCGATTGGCCGACGCAAGATTACAAATCAATCACTTGACGTTTGTTGATGTCATCAAAATGAGCTGTCCGACTGCCACGAGCAATTCTAAAGTAATCTGCCAAAGCCAAATAATATTTACCAGTCAAAAATAGGTGAGTGATTTAAAAAAAAAAAAAAAACAGAGAGAAAAGAGTCAGAGTTTAAACAGTGTTTTTTGTTGCACATTTGGAAACCCAAGCAAGTCAGTTCACCAATAAAATCCAGTAGAAGACTGACTGTAAATATGAGAGTAAACTTGCCCTTGGGGGAAACTCTCTTAATCCCCTATGTTTCAAAAATATGTAAAATTTGCATATGAACAAAAGGAATGCCTATAAGAGCTGTTGCTTGGGGCCTTCATTCCTTCTAGCAAATCTAGCACACTATTATCGTCAACTAAGAGGCAGAGATCATATAGGTTAATATCCACTAGTGCTCCTCCAGACCTGCAGGGGGCAGAGATAAATAGCCACATCACAATTCAGCAAACTTCCTGTCAGATGACCCGGACGACGGCCATCTTGCCTACAGACCATCATGGCAGATGGGGGAACAAACAATTGAAAGTCGACCGAAAAGTAGCTAATTTAAAAAAAAGTTTCTGGTCACGCGCAACTGGTAAGAAATGAACTTTGATGCTATAGTTAGCTTAATGCTTAGTTTGTTTGAAATGTTTGAGCTACAAGATGAACTTTGAGTATTTACAAAGGCAAAGTGAATTCTTCATATTTTCCTGGTATATGTATGCAATAACTGAATTTAAGCTTAAAATAATGCAATGTTTTCTTTGTTTAAGGTTATCAACCTAATCACCTTCCAATTAATCTTGCAATAAACTGCAAAAAGGTGAAGCCTATCCCAACAGATTTTTGGATGGATTGGATGATCTGCTCACAAAAGAGGATAAGTACATCTCATACTTTAAAGAAGCAATGAGGAAATGAATGGAAATGCATTGGACTTTGGTTCATAATCTTTTGTCTTCATAATTTGAAAATAGGTCTTGATCAAATGTTTTTAATATTATTCTGTCCAAATAGCAAAAAATGTTGACCGCTCTTAGTCCAAACTGCAAAAGAATCAGTCTTGCCCTAAAGTCCTATTTAACCTTAACCAATCCCAAATATCATGGCGCTAACAATTTATCAACAAGTTATCCAATTTAAAAAAAAAATTAAGATAATGAATGAAAAATGAATATAATCATACAATGCAGGTGGTGGGAAGCAGCAGTAGTAGTGTGTGCTAATTAGCTGCTCTCAACACGGACAATAATATAAACAACAACAAAGTTACACGGGCCCCTTTCAAGTGTTTCCAAATGTCCTCGCGGGCCTGGAAGTAATGAGCGTCTGAGCAGGATGGAACGCTCGATAATTGCTGAACAGGGGAGTTAGATTGTCACCATAGCTTTGTTAGCTCCTTGGCTTTTTCTGTTCTATCTTTCCTGAGCTATGCCGGTTAAATGGAATCAAATTGTCACTTGTTTCTTCACAAGAAAAAGTATTTTGCGACAAAACTATTGTGACTTACACTATATCCCAAAATAAAATGTCCTTAAGTAAATATAATGATATTACTACCCACCTATGTCTTACTTATTAAACAGTTCCAGGCAGATCCATGAAATGAAATCAGAGCAAGTACTCGTATAAAATTGTGTTTTAAGATTTTACAAGATTTTGCGACTTAAAACAACGGCTTATATTTGAGGGTCGTAGACTCTTCTCCTGTGTGGAAAAACAAATGTTTGAATCATCGAATAGCAATATCATAATAGAAAGACTAGGAGACTATACAGTGAAGTGGGCGCTCCCTGCTTTTGCCTGAGGTGTAAAAGCTCCAGACATCAAATGATTTGCGACTTGTTCCTCTAGTTTCTGTAAGAACTGGTTCTACAAAAATCAACTTGGCTAATTACTGTGCTGTAGTTCAAAACACTCATGATATTTGCATCACTTCTATTGAATGCATAGGTTTGTTGGTTATCCAGAGGTATCCCATGTGTGGTGCTAGCACATCTGGAAGTGTGTGTTATTAGTCTTCCAGCCTCTGCATCCGCTGCGTGTGCACGTTTGAGTCGGATGTGCAGGTGAAGCCTGCAGGCTGTTCCAATCGTAGGTCAGGGTTATTAACTCTGTACTGTGTGGGACACGGTGAAAGAGGGCACTGTGTGGGTCAACAGGTGTTAAATTGCTGACACAAAATGCTAAATATTGTTGTCCTACATCAAAACAAAATGTTTCCAAAAAATACATCGCACTTATTATTATTATTATTATTATCATTATTGTTGGGTAGTAGTCCTGATTTTTAATTATTATTTTACTGGTTCTTTTATCACAAACAAATTATTTAGGTTTCATTACCTGTCCTGATTTTTTATTATTATTACAATTAATTGCAATTTTTTTTACTTTGTACGTAGAACGAGGACTGATCACCTTGTTATGGTTTAAAAAATGATAACCTTCTTTGAGGTTCAGGTTCAATGTGCTGTTATTTTTAGCCCCATGTCCAAGAGAGCTCGCCCTTGTCATTCCTGGTGTCAAGGGTCAAATGTTAGTAGACTGAAATGAGGGTTTATTTTTAGTGCAAACAACACGGCTATTTGTGGGTACATAGGGAGGGTGGTCAGATAATTGGTCGGGTCCCATTTATCCGTCCACGCCGTTGGTCAATTGCAGCCATATGCGGATTGACGACTCCGGAGTTTTTTGCCGTTGCTTTCAGTTTTTAAAACAGTCCTGTTTGAGCCACCCGGATACTTTGGCGAGACCGACAGTTTACAGATGGACTAGTTGGCTGTCTGGGTGGGATAACAAATACCTTCCTGTTTGACAGAGACATGTCACTCTTGGGTTGGTTAGTACCTGCACATTCTTTGAAGGATTTAGATTCTCTGTCAAAATAAAAGTATCAGCACAAACCATGAGCTCGCTAACCGTCAGCAGGCAACCCATCCAACAAGAAAACTAAAGATTGTGGTAAAGGTCAGTGTGGTCGGAAATTTCACAACATTTAAAGGCGGTTGCTCTGTTATTGAGAACATTTATTGTGCAATTATACAGTTATTATGTTTAACAAATTGAAAGTGAAGCTAAAACGAAGCCCAACTGTGATGATTATCTTTTGCAATCTAAAACGTTGGATTGAGAAAGAAGACGTTTGGGACCATTTTCAAAGATGCTTATCTAATCTTACAGGCTGTGAATTCATCTGTAACGGAAGCAATTTTCCAAGGAAGTCAGGCATACCTTAGTCAAACCCCAGCCACTCCTCTCAATTAGTGCATTTTGTTTTTCAGGTGTAATTGCCAAATCAACCGCTCAGATTCCAAACATATTCTGGCATGCTTGGTAGAAATGTTGTGATAACAAAACCATACAAACATGATCTCTTATGGCTAGCAAATTAACACTCAAGTAAAGCCCAAATGTAATATTACTAACTCTGGCTAATATGTTTGCATATCAAACAAATTAGATTGGATTAGACTTCTCACTTTAGCTTGTTTCTCCATACATAGCGTGTCAGTAAAGTTCCAGCACTGGCGTCACAAAAGCTACAATTTAAACACAAATTACAAAGTTTTCCCCTTCGGTGTAGGTCACGCAATCATCCAGGCTTTCAAAGAGAGCATCACAATGCCCTGAGCATCTGACAGTTCCTTGCCAACTCCAAAATGTATTATTAAATTATATAATGGGTTCATTGAAGTATGATGCCAATCCAATCTTCCAATCAAACCTCAGTAGACTTCATTTCAGCCATGGTAAACTGATTAATGCTGGATATTATTTTAATTGTTTATTTATTTATGTTATGTATACAGCCTCCCTGCAAGGGTGTAGATGGAGAAACTCGAGCATGTATTAGTTAAAAAAAATGTACGTGTTTTAAAAAAAATGAAAAATTAAAACCGGATTTTACCCATGCCCACTTTGTTGCCCACATTTACTCCACTTTGAATTCCATTAATGAAGACTTTGCTCAACCTGCTCATCACGTCTTGCATTGTCATTGTTAGTCAATAGAAAGGAGCATCACTGAACACATGAAGTATTTTTCCCACACAGTTCACATCGTTTCTATTGTCACACTCATTAGTTTAGTCATGACTGACGTGCCTATTGTTGTATATACAAAAGCTGTAATTAACCTCGAAGATAGTTTGATACGATATACCATCTTGTATGGTGATACGTGGACTTAAGCTGCTATTAGATGTAGAGCGGTGCATTGCATTCAGTCATGCTGGTGTACCCTAAAATCATTTTGCGTTCTTTTTCATCATATTTGTCACAAATCTTATTAAAAATACCGCTCCTTTAAGAAAAAACAACAATGAAAGACAAGCAGACCTTGTGCGGCGGATTTGTTTACGTTTGGCTCTGACCGTGTCAAAAGCATCTGGCAACACTTCCTGTAATTGCTGCTCAGAAAGTGAGCGAAGAAAAAAAGTAGCATGTTTTTTTTTCTTCGGCGTTTCGCTGCTCCTTTGTTTCCTCTTAAAATGTCACTGGAGTTTGGGCACAGAGTTAAGAGAGTGACACGCTGTGACCTTTTAATGCTGTGACAATTTGTGGCAGGAGTTTGATGATTTGGGAGTTTGTTTCATTCCAAATTCGATTTTTTTTTCTAGAACTCTTGCCTTCATAAAAAAGTCACTAACTGGACAATAAAATCTTCGAGTAACTGTCACACTATGAACTTAACTGCCTTCAAAATAAATGTCGAAACAAGAAATGATGTTCTCGCCTTTAACTTGATGACAAATCATAATAATTTCAAATCATAACTTTAATTCAGTTATTTCCTAAAATAAAGCTCTAAAAATGGACCCTGCAAAAAAGCAAAGCAATCACAAGCATCCAATCCAAAAGCGAACCTGTCAAACTGCGTAGGAATTCACAATATGTCGTCAATTTCGTTCTTTCTTCCTGTGACTTATATTTATGTTCGCACAAGACCTTTGAGCAAAACAAACTTGCTCTACAACAGCAATCAATCAACAATAATGTCGTGTTTTGTTTGGAATGAGTTCAGACACCATACGTACCTTTTAACCGCTGACAACTCCAATGAACTCTCGTAGCCTAACAAGTGAAATTGGTGTGGGTATCTCAGCTGTTTTGGATTTTAACTTTCAAATTAAAAAGAAAACACAGGAATATTAACAAGAATGGGGGAAAACTGAACGTCAAGTAACATCAATGGACCCCAACTGTACTTATGACAAAAAATCGACTCCTTTGAATCTGAATCCTGTTAGCGCCTCTGTCTGAAATTGGCCCTTTAAAGATTCTCAAAGCCTAAATCTAACTACATGTAACTTGCACAAAAGTGTCTACTGCCCTCTTCAGATCACTTAAACATACTTCCCAGAAAGAAGAAAAAAAAAAAGAGACAATGGTATGGTAATAGTTTGGAAAAAGAGCAAAATTCCTCGTGAAAACAGTTCGACACAAAAATAACATATTTAAAGCAGTTTCCTATATAAAAATCAGCAACATCTTATAATTAAAAAAAAATATTTATTAGAATGCTGCTCTAGTGCTGCCACAGTCAGTTGTACTGTATCAAGACAGATCAACAAAGTTTCACAAGCGGAATAGAGGAATGTTTGTCTTTGGTACCAAAAGAGAAAAAAAAAAATTCTTTGAACCCACATGCACTAATGACTTCCTGAAGATTACTTGTGTGTGTGTGTGTGTGTGTGTGTGTGTGTGTGTGTGTGTGTGTGTGTGTGTGTGTGTGTGTGTGTGTGTGTGCAGCCACATGTGGGAATGTGGAATGAGCAGATGTCTAGGCAGATGTGGATTGGTTTTACAAAAAATATACAGATGGAGGATTACTGTATTGTATTTCTTCCGCCATCATATTCTCTATAGGACTATAGAAGTCCCTAGCAAATAGTAATAGTCAAAATATAAAAGTTGGTATGTATTGACAATTTTACCAAACAGCATGACTTTCTAGCAGTTTCTTGTTCCGTTCAAAAGAGGGCGCTAGAATACGTCTTAACAATCGGCCTTGCTTGTCTGAACAGCCAATCATAACGTTTGTTAGCTTTCACGTCCAGCCAATCATAATGGGTACACCCGTAAACGTCATCATCATGCGCGATCACCCAAACAAGTCATGGCGGAGGAAGCTGCGGCCAAGTCGACGAAACGGATATTAACGGCTACGGAGGAGCAGCTCCTTCGCCGCCGACAAGAGTTAGATTACTGGAAGAAAAATGCAACGCGAATCCGCAGCAGGAACCTTGTGACCGGCTTGTGTATTGGCGCGTTTGTGGTCGGTATGTGTATCCTTTGGGACGAACTGTCCTTCAGTCTGTTGTGATGTAACACCAAATGGAATGGAACAGTAAACCTCAGAAAAACACAAATTCAATTTGTGTGTAACTAAAACTTGGAATCTGCAAATCTCCACATCTTTCCTTTAACCAGTAGTCCTCCAGTTAGTTACACCATCCTGTCCGTCAAACAGGAGAGAATCCTGGATGAAATAGATGAGGAAGCCAGGATCCATATCATCAGAGGTCCACGGACCGGTGCCAACTCTTGAATCCCGTGTTTGCGAGTTGTTGAAACTTTTGTTTTTGTCAGCCATCTGAAATGCTGTCATGGAATTAAATTAATGCGTCTATCAAATAGTTTTGCGTAGCTTGAGATTTTGTGATATCACTACAGCTTGCAATTTCTCAAATGACCGCTCGGGGGCGACAAAAGCCTTGAAATAAAAGTAGCAAAGTGCCATCGGATACTTTTGCCTAAATTAGTTGATTCATCAATTTTCGCACCAAATGAACGTTATATAGAATAATATACAACAAAGATACAGTAACAAAGAAAAACGAGGTGGGTAAAACGTGAGTGGCGGTCTTATAAGGACATGCCCATGATGCCAAATTTGAAAAACTAAAGGAGAGCATGTAATCTTTTTCTGCGCGCATGTGTGTGCGTGTGCGCGTTTGAAACATGCTTCACAGTCCCACCCTGGAATTAAGACAACCGAGGTCAACAGCAAACATATCCATTTAAAATTGTGTGTCATATTTTAAGACGAGTGCCCTGATTGGTCAAACAAACTCCCATCATGCACGTTTCCTTAAGCGTCTCGACCACACCGCAAGACGGCCAACTTTCTCCAAGTCTGGCAAAACTGAAGAAATCCGTACACGTGTAAAATCGAACTTGTTTTCCCCCTGTAAATCCACTAGAGGGCGCTTTTCGTCGAGCGTTCCAACTTGAAGATCCACCCACTCACAGATGTGCCTATGTGGCTCCGTGAAGTCCAAACAACTGTGCAAAGAAGACAACCGGTATACTTCACGAGCTCGATTCACCATCGAAACGATTTAATGAGCTGCGAAGCGTCACGATCAAATATTATTTTGTTCTGAAGACATTACTTGAACAATCTACATTTGAAAAAAGATTGTGTACTAGGGATCGGGCCAGGGGCGGAGCTACAGGGTGGCCTTGTGTGTGAGCAGTGAAAAACGTGAACAGTGAGAAAACAGGTTGTGTGCTTCCTTCCCAGTGTCGCCTGGAGTGCCACACCTCCAGCACACAGAGAGGGGGAGGAAGACTCGAGAGTCGTGAGAAGATCATAAAAAAATGTCGACAAACTTGTCAGTAATTAAGTTTGGTTTCAAAAGGATTTCATTTGCCAAGCGAAACGTGAAAACACTAGTATCTGTGCACTGAGAGCAAGTATAAAGACAGGTCCACGTTTCTAGTCTCCAGTGTCCTCTATGTTGGTGCTATAGCTGCGGACAAAAAAAAAAAAAAGCATTTCACTGTCTATCTGTTTTTTCCATTCAGAGTGGTTAGATGGGGGAGGACCGTTTGTGTTGAGCGTGTATCCTCGCTCACACACGCCTGACGAGCAAATCGGGAAAGGAAAATCACCGAAAAAATGAACAGAGCAGAGGGATATTTAATGCCAAAAGCACACCTCAGTGATTCGCAACGTCATCTAAAGACATCCACTCAGAGGTCTTCCAGGTCCTTCAACACCGCCCTCAAAATGCAAAAATACACACATAGAAACACTGCATGCACAAACACACACGTGTGCACACACATAGACATATACACACACGTACACATCTGGTGTGCTGATGTTGTTGCTTGCTGTCCGTCATTTCTTAACACCGCCCTATTATAAACCACACCCCCCGTCTTTAGTCCTCAGCCATGCCATCAATTGCCCTTCCGTCCCTCTTTCCAAGACGCCACATATCAGCTCATGTCCTTAAAGTGATTTTAAATTGAATGTATTATCTTGTCTTATTATTTTAGCAGTCAAGTGACCCATCACTGTGACAAGAACTAATTCTGGTTCACTAAGTGACGTAGAGGGGCCTACGTGTGCGAAAGGGAGTTCTGGTTGTGGGAAGGATGTTATTTAGCGTGACCACCAGAGGGCGCTAGGGCGATTGTTTCCTTGCAAAGTGAAACATGGACATGCATGCATGGCCTCCCAAAATAGAAGCATGGTCCAAAACGCTTCGAGAAAGTTTTTCATAAAGTTTTGTGATGTTGCATTGACTCCTCAAATTTGAGATGAAACAATTGAACAACATTGTGCCCTTAAATCTCTGCTCAAAGTCTGACAACAATTAAAGTCGACTGCCTGTTTCAGAGAACAGAGTGCGGCTGATTTAATTGTCCAAAATGGGTCAAATTGTATCTTCTTTTGGGATCTAACACTGCAGCGAGGGCCATTTAAAACGCTGTCCTTCTCTATTTCCTGTTTACGGCACTGCAAAATCCTCCTGCTTTTGAGGGCAGAACTGATATATTGTAAATCTTAAGTATGTGACATCAAACGACCATAGAAATGCTAAAACTGTGCCACAACTTTGATTTCAGAGAAAAAAAACTCAAACGTGAGTGCTACTTGTCCCTATCTGATTGCCACAAAATTTGTCGTGGTGAGGATCAAGAAACAATGAAGATGTAGAGGCACCAAGAAACAGCACTGAAAACATATTACAGTGCAGGCCTTCCATTGAACACATTTGAGTCTGTGACTTGGAGGTTTCATCCTCTGCAGATCTCATCATAGCTACAATTCCAACAGCTCCGACTGTGACCCAACACCACAGCAACCAATAGCGTGCAGCCTGTATTGGTATCATCCAATCATCACATTGGAATCTTGATGAGCCCACCCACTTCATTGAGCTCCACCCACAAATGACTGCAAGAACCAGCCTTAAATCATATGGGGCCTTGACAGGTTTTTTTGTTGTTTTTTTTTCTCTGAGGACTGTTGCAGAGAGTGAGATTTCCATTGGATATGTTTCTGGATCTTTAGCAGGAGCCATTTTTCTGAAGCCCACATCTTGCAGCCATGAGGAAATGCAATGCTTTGTATAGCAATATTCATATTTAAGTGACATTAGAAGGCACAAAGACTTCTTCAAAAATCAGAAGAACACAAACACAACAACTTCTGCACCCCTTTGTCGAATCTGTTCTAATAAGCATTTGGCTGTCATGGTGCTTCCTCTTGCCTGTCCTCCGTTCCATTACATCCGTCTGTTAATTGGCCACAATTTTAGGTAGGCCATCGGCTCAACAAATTTATGAGACCTCCGCCCGATGTAAAAGTTTTGCCACAGCTGCCCTAAATTAACACCATGGCTAAAGTCATTGCATGTTTCACCGATATGCGTATGTTCTCAAAGCGAAATAATATTTTCAAAACCAAAATATAATCATCACATTATTTACTTGTTAAAATGTCAAATTACGCTTATTTACATGCATTCCAGACGAGGAAAAAATAGTTTTAAAGATACAATTTTGGGATAAGTATAAGAAACAGAATACTGCTTGAACTCGCTCAAATTGGCTCATTTTGACCACGACGTCCAACAAAATTAAATTGCCGTGAACACGGTAGAATGGAAAAGCTATAACCTAACCATTTTTTTGTAAGGAAGGCTCCAGAAGTCCCATTTAAAAGACCACCATAAAACTTCAAAACAATGCAGGGCTCAATGTAAGCAGTTCTGCCTCTTTATCCATAAGCCCCCCTGCTAACGTGGCTAAGTGCTAACAGGAACCAGAAGTTTTAGAGATGCTCACCAGCATGAGTGGGGTGCTTACGTTAATGGGCTTTTTAAGCTGCTAATATGGAAACTGGTACTGTTTGAAAATTGCTGAGAGCAAGAGAAAAGAGGGGTATGAAAAGAGAAGAAAGGGGCGGAAGAGGTGACTTGTGGCCCCCTGATGTCAAATGCTGGCATCTTAAAACTACTCCATAAAGAGATTTAGGAGGCGGATAGGTGCTAGCGTTGCAAGCAGGCACTGGAGGAGCAGGTAAACAAACGTAAGCAGAATTCATCATGAAGAGAGATTTTCTTCCTCAAGATGTCCTTTTGTCATGAATGATCTTAAATTTACAATAATTGATCTATTTTATAAGTTGATTGTATTTTCACATTTTTCCACTGCGCTATGACTGCTTACCTTCTCCAGTATTATGACACGGAAATATAAAAGCGAACTGAAAAGCAAAACGTGTGCGTTTCAAATGAATTGACTTCTACTTCTGAGGCAAATTTTGATCCCAAAAACTTTGTGTGCCATAACAACTTTTCAAACTTTAGCTTCACGCCGTATACAAGCAAAGGTATCATTTTGATTTTTCATTTGTATCCTTTACTCCACAGGTGTCAAACTCAAGGCCCGGGGGCCCGGATACAGCCCGCCACATCATTTTATGTGGCCCGCAAAGACAAATTCTTTTTTTTTTTTTTGAAATATTTGACCAGTTTTTACTCATCTGATTTGAAAACGAGTTATTTGTCAGTTTGTTTTGTAGCTTTGGATATAATATGAGGAGTTTGACACCCCTGCTTTACTCCATTCGAAAATATCAACAAAGAATCGTGAATTGAGGAATTTCATTTCAATAATTTGTCATTCTTTCTCGCTGACTTAACACAAACACACAGTAAAATGCTAGTATGCGGTTCTGGTCGAAGGAAGCAGTAAAGCCACTGGGTATCCCACCAGGTTCTCTACTGCTCCCCCTTGATCTTTTGCTGTGTAAAAGAACTTGCCTCCAGGGCCACCAGGCACAGTGTAGCTGTGTATGCACACTGAAGCCATAAAATCATTTTGCACGTATTTTAATGGCTGCCCAATTACTGTAGCTTTATTCATGTCAAAGAGAAATAGCGAGGCTTTCCCAGAATTTATTTCTGCTTCAAGAGGTAGATTTGAAAAAGTATATGAATGTGATCAATATAGCTGGTCGTTTATTGATGAAAATCTCAGCTTGGCCAGTGGTGTTGAACGATTGCGCAACAGAGGTGAAACATATTTAAGCTTACCTGGAATGAAGGTAACACCTGCTTTTGAGTAAAGTTATAGTGATTTAGAAAGCTGTATTAGAAGGCAACCCAGCGGTCACGGTAATAGTTGCTTCAGCGTCTCTTTCGGTGTGCAACTAAATGAAAAGGTTCTTGGAGCTTCTCAACACCTGCTAGCAAACTCCAAGTATGTTAAAAGCAGTTCACGGATTGGTTGTGCTGATGGACACGACATGTTCTGAAAGAATATTATTAACCAAGAAATATATTTTAAAAAATCTCATCATTAGGTTTAAATCATTTGTTTTGGTAAAACCTATTTTTTATTTAATTGTCCTTTGTCGATTCTATAACGGAGAGAAAAAGAAACATGAGCAGGGGAAAAAGTTCAGCCTTTCTAAGGACGACTTCCAAAAAACGTACTCTCTAATTTACTGTGTATTTATAGCAGACTCAGTGGCCTGAATGGTCTGAATGCCACATTGGATGGAGAAAAACGGAGAGGCGTGATTACACACCACACGTCTCAGGCCTTTTCCTCCCTTCCTGTAGCTCAACCTTCTTCAAGTTTTTTTTTTTTTTTTTTATACCAGGGATTACATTTTTTATAAACTATCACATCAACAAATAATAACAAATTTAACTAACCATTACGATGAATGTAGTTGTTACTATTAGTGGGAATCCTATGCTTTAAATAAATATATTGCCTTTTTTTCTTTCTTTTTTTTTTTTAACAAACTCAGACATTAAGCCGTCATTTATTTACCTACCGCTACTTTTTGTCACTATCGAGTCTGGAAAATTGCGAGAATATTCGTCAGAGCAAAAAAATGTATGCATTTACCATTTTTAAAGATGAACGTGCTCTTACATGCTTTACCATTACCTCGACTGACAGTGGAATGCATCCCCTCTTTAAATATCATTTCTGCAGCTGTTTCATGTTTCTTTTCATTTACATTTATACATGTTGTGGTGTAGAAAGAATCAAATAATCTGTCGCATTTTGCTTCCTCTCCAGTTGATGTGGAATCACCTGCTATGAAAATAACAACTGGAGCGTCATGGTAAGCATAAAACATCTTTTCCTATCTCTGTTTTTCCATAATGGCACATAAAAAAAAAAAAAAAAAGCACAGCAATGTCAAAGAAATAACTGTTTTTACTGAAACTTGCAAACGTGCAATTTGAAGTGTTTTGTGCTATGAAATGTATTCTTGTTATTTCCAATTATGAATGAATTAACACAGGTAGGAATAAAAAGTACTGATGATCATTATTTGCAATAAATTAACATATATTATTCCTGAAGTATGATTGATAATACAGTTGAGGTGGAAGAATTAAAAAAAAAAAGGTAAACGAATTGGAAAAGAAGGAGGAGACTTGAAGTCACGTGGTGAAGTGACTTAGCATAGAGGAGGAGAGACAAGCCACAAAGTCAAAAGGCAGACTTTGGTAATGGGAGACATAGAGGAAAAAGAAACTCCCACCAGAAAGTCACTGTGAAAGATAGAAAGAAAGAAAAAATAAAATAAGGACACATTGACAGTATTGATTTTTCAGAACACCTCTCATAACAAAATTAGCAAGTAACAAACGGAGACAGCACAATCGACTCAAGCAAGGCTTAAGAAAAACAGCTGGGAGGTCACACACACATGCACACACAAACACACACACACACACACTTGCGGTGGACCATATAACTCTTGTTAGGGAGTGGTGAGCATGGGAGAGAAAGCAGAATGGAGAGAAATTGTCTGCAGAGAACTTAACTGCTTGTGTTCCCTCCACATTGAACACATAATAAAAAAGTTGATAAAAAAAAAATAAGAAGTGACTTTCCGTATAGTCATTTTCTACAGTGGCAACTTTTGAAAAGGAAAGGAACAATTATTGCCATTTTCCCTTATGCAAACGGATTGTAAAACGGAACTCAGACAATAACCAGAAATGAATAATGACATGACAGCAGATATTTTTCAATGAGTATACAGAGAGTGAGACCAGTGGCCTAAACACGAGGAACGGAGAAAGGAAGTGATGGAAAAAAGGAAAGGAAGTAGTTGAAAATCCAGTATCATGTCCCCATGACGTGGGCTGGGCTGGAAAGGAAAGGGAAGAATCCTGAACAGATGAGGACATTGGAGGAGGAGAGAAAAGACAGAATGTGATGCAGATGGGAGGAGGAAAAAAGAAGAATGGAAGAAGACAAAAAAGCATAGCGTCCATTTTGTCGCCTTGTACTCCATCCGATGGTTAACATCAAAATGGCAATCGCTTTCGTCAAGCAAAACAAAACCAATGTGAGGTGAAAGACACGCGTCTGCTTCAAAGACGGAAAAAAAAAAAAAACATCTGGTCAAGTCATCACTTTTGGACACTGCACAGAATATTGATACTCGAACAGATTTTGAGGACAGACCAGCAGTCGGCTAATATGAGTATTGATTATGGCTAAAAAAAATATAATAATCGAAAGGCCTTCTTTTTCAATGCATGGTGAAAAACTTGCTTAAGCATTGACCTCAATGGAAAAGAATGCAGAACCTCTCTCTCTCTCTCCTTAGGTCTCTCTCTCTTTCTCCCTCTCCTCCCCCTCATGTGTGAGACGCACACATACTGGTTAGATTAAACTGCCACGGAGAAAGCAAGGGAATGTTCTTTTTCCACTTTTGACCCAGACTCTTTCTCACTCTTTTTTCCCCTCATTTCTCATGTTACTCACTTTTTGCCTCTCAGAGCACAGCAAAAAAAATAACTTTCTTTAAAAAAAAAAAAAAAAAAGTGCTATTGACACTATATGACTTAATTAATGATTCTAAATTGAGTATGAATAAAAGTTGAAATGTTTGTTTGGCTACATTACGCCCTCAGCCCTGCGGTGGACGCCAAAGTGTCCAAAGTCAGCTGGGATAGGCTGCGGATCATTCGTGACCCCAGTGAGGACACGTAGTTGAAGAAAATTAGATTTATATCACATGATGGTGATGACGTTCAAAAGTATGTCATAACTCAAGCAATGATAGCCTCCAATGTAAATCCTGTGACATGTTAATATTTACAAAATCAATGTTGATGCCATTAAGTAACGTGTTAAATGCCATTTCAAGTAACGACTAATCCAAGGGTTAACCTTTGGAGAAAGATCTTCTTGATTGACAGGTATCTAATTACAAGCAGCTCCTCCCCAGATATAAGCCACACCCTCTCCCTAGTGAGGATTTCCTGCTCTCCCGATAAGATAACCAACGACAAGTGATGTCAGATGTACTTTCAGACACTTTTAGCAAGGTGTATGTTGTTGGGGAAAAATATAATTCTACTTTATATTGAGTCTCAGTCTGTGCTTATTTGTTATTTTTGCTTATTTCCGCTAATATTAATTAAGTCTTGAATGGTCTTCAGCTCAAGTCTTAAGGCACTCGTGTGGGAAAAATGGCTTCTATCACTCCCTTCTCTCTCTCTCGCTCTCTCTCTCTCTCTCTCGCTCTCTCGGAAGGCTCCTGGCTTTTGCAACATCACCCTGCCACGTCGAGGATGGGCAGTATGCCGTTTCGCTCTCCCTCCTTCAAACAGAGGTCAAAAGAGTTTATAAAATGGAATTAGAACTTTTTCAGTGACATAATTTGCACCTTTATTCATAAGTAAACATCAGTAACTCCAAACTTTCTACAAAAAGGAGACAAGATATAAGATATCTAAGATATATAAATGCTAGCATTTAAACAGGGGTGTGTATACTTTTTCTATCTTGGGTTTCCTTATACTGAGCAAGTGGACATTGTGTTTTGCCTAATTTCTGTACTTGAAAACTATCCATATGTTTATAATGTTAGCAAAGCATTCTGGGCAGATACCAAACCTGACCTGTGGGGGGCAGCATTGTGCCATAGGGTATCCAGACTGCATAGAAGAAGAAAGATTAGTAAAGATTATAAACAAATTTGGGGGAAAAAAGCTCTGCAAATTGTTAGCTTTAGGTTCTGAGGAAAAAAAAACTCTGATCACGTCAAGTCAACATTGGATTATCGGTCAAGATAATATTTTAGTCATGGCTGAGAATTAGGCCTTTCTTGACTTGGATTTCAATTTCTAAACGAGAGAAGCAAAAACACGGTGCCAAATTTCACCCACCACGTTGCAGTTGTATATGCGTTCCAGCTTGGTATAGTCAGCACACAGCAGGGTTGACTTTTAATGCATACAAATGGCGCCTAAGCGCCGCGTTTAGCCGAAAGCACACAAACAGAAACACACACACAGGTGTGACGGGAGACTCCGGGCTGTGGATTTACAACACGGGAAATGAACAGCCGCCAGGGGTTATGGCATGACATTAACACACACATCTAATTGCTTTGAACACACACACTCACACAATAATAGCAAAATATGTTTTGGAGAAAAAAAATCCAATCTTGAAAGGTTTATTTGGAAATGTTGAAAATATGTTTGCCCTGCCATACTGTAGCACTAGCAAAACCAATGATGTAATAATTGTAAATACTGTAAATACTTCTGGACACATATATTATGAACATTATCGTTCTGGTGTCATTCAAGTAACGTTATCATAATGCCAATGTCTATTTAGCATAAGACGTTTCAGTCATCTGAAAGTTGAGACCTCTGGATTTTTTTTTTTTTTTTCTCTCAACTTGTGTTGATCATTTCTCTTTGCCGTCTGGCAACTGCAGTGTTCATAGTTTCCATCCCCAGCCTGTCTACTCTGTGTGTGTGTGTCTTGGTTTGGAACTGGAGGGGGATGGGCTCTGATACTCTTCTTTCGATGGGAGAGTAAGTGCAACCGAGAGACATAAAAGTGTGTTAAACATTCCTCTCTCTCTTCTGCACGATGACTGTACGGGGTAACTTCTCGCTCCATTTTTTTTCTTCCATTTCTTCACCATCAACTTGTCTCCGCCCCCTTTTTTCTTTTCTTTATATTGCCACCAGAAGCCTTTATTTGACACTTTCTCTCTCTCCTTACATCACATTCAATCCCCTGTTTGGGGTCTTCATACATGCACTTTGAACGCAAGCACGTGATTGGCTGGCAAAAGGGTGATCTCATGCAGATAATGGTGTCTGCTGACGTTGGCCTTTAGCGAGTTTGGCGGTATCTGCCTGTCCTTCTGTCAGTCCGCCTGTAGCTGTCAGTAGTTAGCTGTTTGAAAAGTCTACAATCACTCCTCAACTTTGATTTAATGCAATTTATCCTGTTCTGCATTTGGATCCATACTGGACTCAAACTGTATGTCCTCTCATTTTTATGCACTTTTTCTACCCAGCACAAATTTGCCACAGTTTCAATGAGTGCAACAAACTGCTGCTGGAAATAAATACTATCATTACTGGCCATAATGTATCCAAAGAAAGAATTACAGAGAAGGAGGAGGAGGAGGAGGAGAATGAGAGAAGGGGAATGAGTCATGCATGTGGACGTGGCTTCCATTCTCCCTCTAAGGAGCTTTGCGTCTGATTCTTCAACCATCCCTCCCTCCTTCCCTCTACTTCCAAAACCAAAGAGAGGCCTTCAATTATCTCCTTTGGGCACAGAGAACGAAGGAGTTCTATGGTGTAGGAAGACCTTCTTCTCAGCGCTACTTTTGTCTTCCTTTCCTGTTCTATCTGCTTCTATCTCAGGAAATTCCTTCTTAATGTTACGACGCCGCTGATCTTGGCCTTCTCTTCCCCAGCAGCGGTTCTTGTCATGTATTTCAATTTGGGCTGATATTAGGATAGAATTACTCCAAATGTGAGGCTTAGAGGGACGTGACCTCTGACCTTAGGGAGTGTCAACAACAGGTTGCAAGAACTCACCTCTCGACTTAAATTATAGAGCATGGCTGAATTCAAAGTGCTGTACAAGAAGTAAAAATCTGACAGTTAAAAAAAAAAAAACATCAAAATAATGCCAAGACTCATGCAGAGTCAAAAACTGTCGAATATTTTTTTTCCAACAGGATGTAGAAATACACACACACACGTTTGCCCCCGCACCTCTTTTTTTTTTTCTCTCATCTTTTCCAGTAGCATAAACTTCAAACAGCCGATCGCTTCCGTTCATAAAGAGCCCATTCCACTCACGCACGTCCATGTTTATTAGTGACACCCTTAAAAGCGGTAATGAGGAAACAGCAGGTAGGGCTCCCTCTTTCTCATGCGTACACACACGCACAAAAAGTCTTGCTGTGTATGATGACAATCAGCTGTGCATTTAGGTTTTACAACCTGAGAGGAAGTGCATGGTCAACAGTAGAGCAACATCAAAGTCTTCCTTTTACAGTACGTTCATTAGATCGGTAGAAGTTGTGAATATGGAATGGCAAGATAAGGCTTTTATATGTGAGCTAAAAGCAAAGTGTGTAAAGGTGCCGTTGGCTTGAAGGCATTTGGGATAGCACAGCAAAGTTGGAACTGTTGTGAAGTTATTATGGAACGGTAAGATCCTGAAGACACCTTTCAAGTCAAGTCAAGTCAAGTCAAGTTTATTTGTATAGCCCTAAATCACAAACAGACCTTTATATTCAATTCCAACTGCAACGGATTAGAAATTCAACTGGAGTGATTGGCATGTAAGGATTTAGGATTTTTTATTTTTTTTATTTCATTGTAATCATTTTATTTTGTATTTTACTTCATTATTGTATTGCCAATGTTTCTATTTTCATTGATTTTATTTTATCGTCCAAACCGCTTAAAATGTGGAAATCCCTTTAGTTTAATGTTATTTTAATTCAATTTGTTCACACAAGCCATTTTTTTTTGTAGTTTAATATTTTATTTGTTTAACCTTGTGCTGCAATTAAAAGCTAACACACCTACAGGGGTGACAAATGCGACTAGGAGTAGTGTAGGACACTCCCAGTTGGCTCAGCGGACATGTCAAGTGTCACTAACTTTCTTTTTTCGAGACAAATAGTTACATTTGATTTTCAAAGCCTGCATTGCAAGTGAAGCCTTCGCCAGCAAGGTCAGTGGTTACGCTGACTACGGCCCCACCCAAGCAGTCTGTGTCCACTGACCACAGCGTGTTCGAACTCACGCACCAGTCAGAGTCTCAAAAAAGGGTGAAAAGAAAAAAAAAAATCAAGGAGCACACCTGACTTGTAAAAATTGATGCTAACATGACCCCTTGATTTTTTTTTTTCTTTGCACTGATATTATTACGAGTCAGGCTCCAAATACTATGATCAGTCTCTTTCCTCGAACACAAACTTGTCATTTTTCAAAACGTGCAGGAATTCCGAGAGATAGTCAAGTATTTTTGAAGTTACATCATAATGAGTGGGTAGCAATCATTGCCATAAACCTCCTAGGGTAATTCAAAGTTGTTCAGGTAGCCATTTACAATCCGAAACAAATGCTTATCATTTCTACCTTATTCCAGATGTTTGGGCTGGACCTCTGAAGTGCCAGGTCAACATTGTTGTGTCAGTGTATTTACAAATAATTGGTGAATGTGTGTTGGTGGATTGTCGTACATAGAAAATTGTGTTGTTATTTGTTTCTGAAATCGGTCTACCCAGTTGAAAGGTTTGCAGTACGAAATAAAACTTTTTTTTTTCTTTTTGAGGGACCGCAGCTAAGAACACGTGCGATGACATCTAAGTGTCAAAGACTTTCTGTGGAGAAAAGTCAACTTCACAACTTGCTAACAGTTGTTGCCGCACGTTTCTCATGTTCTTCTCACTTTCTTCCATTGCACCAATTTGCATCCAACCGACCAATCAGAATTGACGTTCTGGATGGTCATTTGGGGTTATTTGGCCAAATCTGAAGACAACCAGATTTGATTTTATAACTGGAGAACATATTTTATTGCATGTTGTATATATTTGGCTTTAGTGTTGATAGTTTCAAGATTTTTTTTTTGCAAATGATACTTTCATTAGAGATGCGTGAAAACGATGGCGTTGCTTTTTGATGCTCCCGCAGCCGAAGCGAAGGTCGAATCAGGGAACGATGAGGTGGCACTTTGCTCTCTTTCTTCTTCTTATGCCTGCCTTCTTTCCTCTAAAAAGGCAGATTGCATTCCATCCTCCTCCCAGAAAAAAAAAGAAAAGAAAAAAGGAACAGGCAGACACATGGATAATATGGAGGTATCTGCAGAGTGTGAGAGCAAAAGAGAGAGAGAGGGGCAGGGAGAGCGAGCGAGAGAAGGAGGAGTGACTTGGACGTGTTGGCCACCTTGAGACTGTGCAACGTGTCTGCTGCTCGTGGATCAGATGGCCGTGAGGCTCATCTGTGCCGCCGTAATGGCGGGCTTCTGCTTAATTACAGATCCACCTGAACATCAGCTTCTGAAGGAAAAATAACGGGGGTGTCCGAGAAGTCAATAATAATCACAATGTTGTCCAAGGCCTCAGTTGTGCGTCTTTTTCCAAACAGGCAGTTTAGAAGTACCAACTGCACAATAACATTCCGAGAGGAAATACTCATCTTCTGCTGAGAAGGTTCATTTTGGTCTCACTAAGTTGCACACTTTCAGGTGTCAATCGAATCAGCTATGTCACATTTTGACGTATTACCAATGTACACTTAATTTAGTTAGTGTCGAAACTAATTGTTTCCTAAATTTCATTGCCACATAAGAAATTGAATACGACTCCACTCAATTCTGCTAACTTTTTTTCCATGGTGGCTAATTTCAACCTGGTTGTGACTAAAAACCCAGCCGGACCTCACCATCATGATCACATCGAGTACTGGTAGGGGGGGGGGATGTTTACTTATGCTTAATATTGATATTAGGTTTGAATTAGGATCAGCAATAGGTCCATTATGGTGATTGATTTTGTGACTTCTAAAGTTTGATTACGTCGGCTCCCAAGAAATATTGGTCAATGGAGCTTGTACGAGTCCCGCAAAAGCATGGTAAAAAATGAGCCTACAAAAATGGAACGTTGGTTACCGGCAAGCAGGCCAATGATGCCGTGAAACCGTCCAGATGTATTCCAAAGGATTTTGCGTGAATCAGAAGGGATAATGTGACAAAAGTGAAGTCAGTGTGAATCAGGAAGTAGCTCCAACCCAGAAATAAAGTCTGGAATAAACCTGTGGCTGCAGCCGCCGCTGGAGGAGGAGATCTTCCTCCAACGAACCGATGCTCTTCAGGATCGGGTTTCCTTCTCTTCACCCCCCTTTTCCTCATCCAAACTCCAACCCTTCTGCCGTGGAATTATAGAAGGAGGGACCTTTTTTTTCTTCTTCCCTTTCTTTCTTCTCATCTGTTTTTTTTTCCTTCCTTTGAGGGAGGGGTCCATTCTTGTCTTCCCTAAACGTGAGCTCCAGCAAAAGGGTAGTGAGGGTGCGTCCCAGTCGCTGCAGTCCCAGCGCCTCCCAGTTCAGACTCCCATATAAAAACCCTGGTGGAAAGTTGGTGTAGGCAGTAGGGAGTTTTCTGCTGGGGTCAGGAGGACTGTGGAAACAAGCGGACCCTGCCCCAAACACCCGTGTATGAGTGGAGTGTAGCAGGAAGAGAAGACACCCCCAACTTTTTCCTCTCTTGCCTCAAAGAGTCTACATGTCTAGAGGCATCTAGATATGTTCAGCTTTGTGGATTTGCGGCTGGCGCTGCTGCTCAGCGCAGCGGCGCTATTGGTGAGGGCCCAGGGCGAGGACGACAGTAAGTCTCATCATCTCTTTTGTGGAGCTTCTCAACCAGCCTTTTCTTCTGATTTTGCAAAGTGGATATTTGCTCTTCGTGTGGACGTGGCGTGGCGGATTAGATCTAGACAGGGAGGAAGGAAAGCAGATTTGATGAACGCAATGTTGCCACCAGACAGAGACGGATGGACGGATAGACGGATAGATGGATAGACAGATAGACAGATAGATAGATACATAGATAGATAGATACATAGATAGATAGATAGATACATAGATAGATAGATGGAAAGAATTTGCGTAATGCAATGGGCATCCCAAGGAGGCCCCCCTCTCTCTCTCTCTCTCTCTCTCTCTCTCTCTCTCTCTCTCTCTCTCTCTCTCTCTCTCTCTCTCTCTCTCTCTCTCTCTCTCTCTCTCTCTCTCTCTCTCCTCTAGTTGCATTAGTCAACCCCCCCCCCCCCTCCAACCCCCACCCTAATGCATGCAAAGCAAGTCGCTGCAGGTTTTCCTCCAGGCCATGGTTCCTAACACAAACTCCTAGCCAAGCATGTTTTAGAAAATTCACCCTTTGTGTTTAGATTTGGTTATAAATGTTCGATTGAAATATCTCATCGCAATTCTTCAGAGGCGCAGATCTTCAGCATGCTTTAAATGCATCCGCAGGAGTACGTTATTTCAGGTAGACATGAGTGGCAATAGAAGAGGCTTCGGACTAACACTGGTTGTGGCATGCCAGGTGAGGGACAGTGGAAAAACTGAGAGGGAGAAGAGGAGGAAGCGTTTGTCCTTATTGTGTGTCATGTGCAATTTGCTGCAGAAAGTTTTCACCTAACAAAAAATGTGGTTTTGGTGCATCTGTATTGCCAATTTTATCTGCAATTTCTCTACAAGAACAAAGGAGCATGAATTCATTTTTCCAGATGTGGATTGTCTAGCAAGGGTCATAAATTTGAGGGTTCAAGCAGATGAGATTTGTTAGGCTTATAGTGCCACCTGGCGGTTGGTCCGTGTACTTTGCGCACACACATCTGGACGCTCCAGTTACAGCCCCCTCCCTTCCCTTTTGTGCTTTTTTTTTTTTTTTTAAACGTGGTGTTCTAATTGCAAACACGTGTAAAATATTTCCAGCAGCTGCTGCCAAGCCCTCAGTCGCTCTGAGCTCAGCTCTTTGGTATTCTGGGAGATAGTGTACCCTGATTTTTGCTTTACAAGAAAAAAAAATTGACAAAATTGATGATGTGGTGGAGAAACTTCACACATCGTGCAATTATTATCATTCGGTTAAACCGTGCTGGCATGTTTTTCCACGCTTCCTTTTTCCACCTTTGTGTGACCTGCATTTGCTATTGATGAGGGTTGTAATGACCCTATTCCATATTTTTAATGATTCTGATTTGTTACAAAATTGCCATGTGTACTAGTTGAAAGATGATTTGTTTCCAGAATTCCAAACACCCCCCCACCATCACTTTTTTTTTTTTTAAATTATTCGCTCACCTGTGTTTGTGTCACCGTCTGACCTGGCCCTCTGTCGCCCTCCCCCGCAGGCACGGGCGGAAGCTGCACCCTTGACGGGCAGGTGTTTCAGGACCGTGACGTATGGAAACCAGAGCCATGCCAGATCTGCGTGTGCGACAGCGGCACCGTGATGTGCGATGAAGTTATCTGCGAGGACACAAGTGACTGCCCCAACCCCGTCATTCCCCATGACGAGTGCTGCCCCATCTGCCCCGACGAAGGTATCTAAAAAATAATCACATTTCACAACCGTAACACAGAGCATCATCATATGAAATAAATCAATCAACTTTTGATCGTTGCATTTACAATAAAATGACTATAAAATATGGAATAATACCGAATGTTACAAAATATTTGATGTTAATCTTTAACATGCCCAACTAACACGCATCCGTCTTTTCATCTGTCTGCAGGCTACCAGGGTCAATCTCAGGTCGAGGTAAATACTTTGTTACATTCTTACTTTATACATATCTTATTGTTATTCAAACTATTTTTACATTTGCATGAAACATTACTATAAATAATTTCATTGATTTTTATCTTGCAATACCATATAAAACTTGATTTTAGTCATTTTTTTTTATATTTACGAATGACGATAGCATACTGTACATATTGTTCTAAATCTAGGATACTGTTTATTCCTTTTTCCTAAACCGTAATTACATCAAAAATAGTTTATCACATCATTGAATGTTGTGATAAATGATTCGTTCAATTAGTTGTGCCCCCTGCTGAAATGCTGACACTTTTGCTTCCCCCCCCTTCCAATTTTAGGGACCCAAGGGAGACCGTGGACCCAAGGGAGAAAGAGTAAGTACATCATTTTGTCCGCCTGTCAGCTCGGATGCATGTGAGAAATGAAGACGTGTCTTGGTTCTGAAGACTGAGCTCATGAAAATGAGTTTCATTCAAGCGTTAGCCGTGTTTGTGCCGCTTTGACGTCAAGCGGTGTTACGTTCACAAAAGATGATGTAAAGCTTCTGCGTAAATTATGGTGGCAATTTTCTGCTTAAGTCGGTTGCATGTGAGTGAATGTAAACATGGAGGTTAAGTTGTGTTTGAAAGACAAACGATGCTTTGTTTTAATCGAGACTTCAATTCAGAATTTGTAGAAAATCACCAAAAACTATTTATTTATTTACTTACCTAGTTTGGCACAATGGTTTTACTCATTTGTTTTAAGAATAATGTTATTATTATTTAGGGTTATTTAGCCTGTTGAGTTTGGTTATGATTATGTCATTTCCGAGTTGTTTCTTAGTAGTTCTTACCGTGTTCCTGTTTTCTAAGGTCACATGACCACAGTTGCTCACCAGGTGGCTGTCTTTGACATTCCCAATCTTTGAGGAGGATTAGTGTTGTTTCCATCACTGTCAACAGAATTAAAAAAAAAAAAAAAAAAAACATCTTAGCCAGTTATCTATATTATGATTTATATCATTTACAAACAATCAATGTTGAATATTTCACAATGTTGTTTATGAGTTTTAACACTCCATTTTGTCTTGCTCCTTGCAGGGTCCCGTTGGTCCCGCTGGTAACGATGGTATCCCCGGCCAGCCTGGTATGCCCGGACCTCCCGGCCCCCCTGGACCCCCCGGCCTTGGTGGAGTAAGTCCAGACTTTTTCCTATCATTTTTCTTGCGGTTGTTGATATTTTCATATTGACATAATTCATGCAAGAAAGTCATGTGACACCTATTGCTATTGTGGTCGTGGAAAATGGTGGCTCTTTATGATGATCATTCAAAAATATTAGTCAGGTAAATTATTAATTAACTTTGATTCAAGCCTCAATATCCAAATCAGTTATCAGCACACTTGAAAATGATCACCAGGTTATTGATTGACGTTAAAAGTCATCCTGTAAAACTTTACTAACAGTAAGAGAAATGGTCATATCAATAACTTGTAATGACTTTCAAAGTTGTAGACATTTGTGCACATTTTTTTCAAATGTGTGCAAAATGACTACAATTTTAAAGAATTAGAAAACAAAGGCAACAATTGGATCTGGGTGGACACACGCCCGCCCGATCTAATCTAAATGATGCGTTTTATTTTGGAAAACTAGCAAAACCACAAATGGATTATTTACATCCCTGTGGACGGACAGCCAGTTGGAAATAACATTATGTTGTCATTTTTTCCGTTTAAATTCATTTTTAGAGTTTCTAACATATGTGCATGCTTTTATTTTCCTGCAGAACTTCTCTCCTCAGATGTCTCACGGCTATGAGAAGTCTCCCGTCTCTCCCATCCCTGGACCCAAGGCAAGTCTCTCTTGCAAATACCCAGAAGATCATTTTAATCTTTTAATTATGTTCATAACAGGCTCTAACCACTCTGATTCCCTTTCACAGGGCCCACCTGGACCCCGTGGATCACCTGGTCCCCCTGGTCCTAGCGTAAGTACATTGTATATTGTTGATACGACAACATGCACCTCACCTTTAAGGAACTAGCACGCGTCACTACGAATAAACACACCACCCGGAACAATTGCTAGTTATTCCCGTGAACACACTATGCCTATTGATGTAAGAATAACAAAAGTGAGCAAATGTCTAACAAGGTTATATTCTCTGTTCAGGGCCCTCAGGGATTCACTGGTCCCCCTGGTGAGTCTGGAGAAGTCGGACCTGCTGTGAGTACTACAAATACAGCAACAAATATCATTTGACATGCTTGTGGCTTTTTATGCTTAATTATTGTCTTCTGCAGGGACCTATGGGACCCCGCGGAGCCCCTGGCCCCTCTGGCAAGAACGGAGAGGACGTAAGTTGACCTAATCTCATCCCAATTCTCCTCGCCTCATCACACGTCACTTCAGCTTTCCTTTTTTTTTGACATCAGGGCGAAAATGGCCCATCAGGTCGTAATGGTGAGCGTGGACCCCCTGGACCTCAGGTAAGTCACCAATGGCAACGCAAAACAAGAGCATGAACAAACTCCAAACCGCCATCCTTTTATTCCTCAGGGAATTCGCGGTTTCCCAGGAACCCCCGGTCTGCCCGGTGTCAAGGGACACAGAGTGAGTTGGAAAATGAGCAAAACCATTGCAAATCATTTCTCTTGAATCAAGCTGAGCATCTGATTTGCGCCCCTCTTAGGGATTCAGCGGTCTGGATGGTGCCAAGGGAGACACTGGCCCTGCTGGACCTAAGGTAAATCATCATTTGATTGCTGGTTGATTAAAACGCTTTTAGTTTTGCATTTTGAAACCATGACTCAAACATGCTTGAAATTGTAAGTAGTACAACTAATATCTGACTTAACAAAGTGTGCGAAATGGCCTGCACATGAAGCATTTCAATTTTGAAATCTCTCCATCTATAATGATGATTTTTTTTTATTAAGGGAAACAAAATTGATCGTCAACACTACCTGGTTTAATGAAATCTCACCATTCCCCATTTAAAATGCATACGTGACAAACTTAAAAAATATATATTTTAAGTATGTTTACATTTCATAATGATCTCAACGTCTTTATTTTCATTATTATTATTGATCTGAAATTTGAATTTGAACTTGAAAGAGATAGCATGTTACAAATAGTTATTTCGATAAGATCCATCATGTCTTCGTAATTATATCATGCAGTTATTTTGAATTCCACAAGTGTGTCATTTAAATTTCAAACATGATCTAACCAGCCTGCGTTTATGTCTAGGGAGAGACTGGAGCCGCTGGTGAGAACGGAACTCCCGGAGCTATGGTGAGGCCCCCCATCCCCCCCCAATATTTGGAATTGTCTTTCAGATCATACGGATTGAATTGAAATTTTCTCCAATTTTAGGGACCTCGTGGTCTGCCTGGCGAGAGAGGTCGTGCTGGTCCTGCTGGAGCTGCTGTGAGTCCTTGCGCCTTTTATTTTGCGCCGTCAATCGATCGCAGCACGAGGTCAACTTGCTTATCATTATGTCGCAGGGTGCTCGTGGTAACGATGGTGCCGCTGGTGCTGCCGGACCTCCCGTAAGTGTGCATTTCTGAGCACAATCCCCAAACTTAATTATCTGCCCTGCGCATTTGTCTGAATATGTTGGATTTCTTTTTAGGGTGCCACTGGCCCCGCTGGACCTCCTGGATTCCCCGGTGGCCCTGGAGCCAAGGTATAAACTTTACTGCTGAAAGGATCCTGGTCCTCATAATGCATCCGATTAAACGATTTAAATTGTGAAAATGTTTGGAAATGATCAGCTGCAGCTGTTTCAAAATTCTACCGTATTTACACACTCTTGATATTTCCAAATATGTTGAATTTTCTTAGATCTTAAATGAAGTCTCACAATATTTTGTATGTTTAAAAAAAAAAAAAAAAAAATGGTGTGGCTTAGTTTTAGCTTGTTATTAAATCATACAACCAACATTTCAGGGAGAGGCTGGAGCTCAAGGACCTCGTGGACCTGATGGCGTCGCTGGAGCCCGTGGTGAGCCCGGTAACCCTGGACCCGCTGGTGTTGCCGGACCTTCTGTAAGTAAAACAAAAAATCAATCCCTCTTGGAGCGACAAAGCTTTTTGTCATGAATTGGGCATAAACATTTTTTTATTTTCTCCTCTTTCAGGGCAACCCCGGAGCTGATGGAGCTCCTGGAGCTAAGGGACTTCCTGTAAGTAGACAGTCCTGCCTAAGGCACTACACACGTCTGAGTTGATATTAAAGCATCTACTGCCCCCTGCAGGGTGCTGCCGGAGTTGTTGGAGCTCCCGGTTTCCCCGGACCCCGTGGACCCCCAGGAGCTGCTGGTGCTGCTGGTGCCCCCGGACCCAAGGGTAACACTGTGAGTAAGGCTCTTGCATATCAAATGAGCTTATTTGGCTCTTTATCTGGGTTTAGGTTAGAGTACAAAATAGGATTTTCAAGATTTGTTACTTTTGCTCACATCGCCCACTACACATTTGGCCTAATTATTTTTTGGGGGGGGAGAAATCACTTTCAATTAAGTTTAGTCTTGTTTACTTATGTTCGCCTATTTGTTTGTCTTAGGGTGAGGCTGGTGCCGCTGGATCCAAGGGAGAGCCTGGTGCCAAGGGAGACGCTGTAAGTTCACTACCAACATCAAATAGAAGCGCATCAAGAACGCAGTCGCTCACGTTTTTGTATGTACCTTTTTATCATACAGGGTGCCCCAGGAGTTCAAGGACCTGCTGGACCTTCCGGTGAGGAGGGCAAGAGAGGAGCCAGAGGAGAGCCCGGTCCCGTTGGACCCCGTGGAGCTCCTGGCGAGCGTGTAAGCACCATTGAAAAATTGCAAATTTAGCTCAATGCATGATGTCCCCATCCTTAAAATCAGGGTTAAAGAGGAGATCAGCATTATTTTGCATCGTACACGGCAAAAAAAAAAAAAAAAAGAGAATGTACTACATATACAAATGTTCTAGTGCCCTCTACAGGTTAACAATAAAAAGGCGGTTATTTCACCTACTCACAAAAAAAAAAAAAAATCACCAATATCTCACAACACAATCAAAATAAGACTTTTTGTTTTGACTTTCTATTTAAAGTGTTCAGATATTCCTTTAAACCTGATTTGGTCTAGCAGACTTTATTTGATTCAGATAACAGAACGGCAATGTTAAGCATCCATTCGTTTTCCGAACTGCTTATTATTATTATGAATCATTTCCATTATAGTGTACCGAATGGTGCATCCTCGGTAACACACAATTAACTAGAATAAAGTAAGCATTTTTTTTTTTACACAGATCTAAGCAAACTTTGTTTGATTGGCTCTACAGGGTGGTGTTGGCGGCCGTGGTTTCCCCGGTGCTGATGGTTCTGCTGGACCCAGAGTGAGTACACCACACTGTAGTTTGTTTTCATGCTGAAGTCATTTATTGACGTTGAAATATTTGTTGACAATCTTAGGGTGCTATTGGTGAGCGTGGTGCTCCCGGTGTTGCTGGACCTAAAGGAGCTACTGGTGAGGCCGGTCGCACTGGCGAGCCTGGTTTGCCCGGAGCTAAGGTAAGACTTTTGTTTCTTGTTATAGACACTCCAGGATTTCTTGACTGGCCAAATTCTTTTCTGAACATTTGTGTTTGACTTTTAGGGTATGACTGGCAGCCCTGGCAGCCCTGGACCCGATGGCAAGATGGGAGCTACTGTAAGTCCACGTCTTAATACCCTCACTTCTTTCTTTTTTGCATAATAAGCTAAATAAAACCGCTACACTAGGGTGCCCCTGGACAAGATGGCCGCCCCGGACCCCCTGGCGCTGTTGGAGCTAGAGGCCAGCCCGGAGTCATGGGATTCCCCGGAGCCAAGGGAGCCGCTGTAAGTAGCGAGTCTCAAGCTGAAAAGCTCAGATTGATGAAGCTATCTGGATCATCGTCTTATAAATGAGATCCCCTCCTCCATCGTTTGTCTTTAGGGTGATGCTGGAAAGCCTGGCGAGAGAGGAGTGATGGGACCTACCGGCCCAGTTGTAAGTTCTCACCGGTACTCTCTTGGGTCCTTGTCATAAGTAGAAGCTAGCGAAATGCTCAAAGCAAATCTCTGTGGTTATTTAGGGTGCCCCAGGAAAGGACGGTGAGCTTGGTGCTCAGGGACCTGCTGGACCTAACGTAAGTAGAAGAAGACATGACTCCAAAGTCCACCTGCTCAATCTTTATTGTTTCCTATGTTCCCTCCTTGGCTCATCTCAGGGACCTCCTGGTGAGAGAGGAGAGGCAGGACCTACTGGTCCTCCAGGATTCCAGGGACTTCCCGGACCCCAAGGTGCCACTGGTGAGACTGGCAAATCCGGAGAGCAGGTGCAGAATTAATTGAATTCAAACATGTTTACAAAACAAAAGTGTCATTTTTCTAAACCAACTAACAACTCTTCTTTTTTTTTTTCCTCTATAATTCAGGGTGTGCCCGGAGAGGCTGGACCCTCAGGACCTGCTGGTGCTAGAGTAAGTCACAACCTGCTATTGAGATGTTTTATCTGTGAAACGAAAACTACATTTATAAAAACCTAAAATTATAAAACGAATCCGATAATAAACGATTGGAATTCATTTAGCTTTTTTTGAACCCGCCCTAATTTGGTGCCACTTCTGATTCAGGGCGATAGAGGTTTCCCCGGCGAGCGCGGTGCCCCTGGTGCCGTCGGACCCACTGGTGCCCGTGGATCTCCCGGATCTGCCGGAAACGAGGGTGCTAAGGTAATCTTGTCAGAAATGGAAAGATATTTCTGACTCTACTTGTGAGTTATTCTTCCACCTCATCTTTTTGTTTCTATTTGACTTCAGGGAGATGCTGGAGCACCCGGTGCTCCCGGAGCTCAGGGCCCACCTGGACTGCAAGGAATGCCTGGTGAGCGTGGTGCCGCTGGTCTTCCAGGACTGAGAGGAGATAGAGTGAGTTGTCACAGCACTATTAGAGAAAGCTCCACCTGTATCGGAATCTCATTCACAATCATTTCTCCTGTCTCCAGGGAGAGCAAGGAGCTAAGGGCGCTGATGGTGCACCTGGCAAGGATGGTCCTCGTGGAATGGGCGGTGCTATTGGACGTCCCGGCCCTGCTGGACCTACCGGAGACAAGGGAGAGACTGGCCCCGCTGGACCTGTTGGACCTGCTGGAGCCCGTGGAGCCCCTGTGAGTTATCTTCTCTCTGCCTCCCTCTAATGGAAGAGCCTGGACTAATGCTAATGCTAATGCTAATAATACTCTAAGTCTATCCAAGAACGGAAGAAAAAAAAAATGTTTTCTTCTAGTGCCTATGTCACATTCTTCTTCTTCTCATGTTCTGCAATCCTCTCCTTTTCCATAGGGTGAGCGCGGTGAGGCTGGAGCCCCTGGACCTGCCGGATTTGCTGGACCTCCTGTGAGTTCTTCAATTCTCTGACTCCATTCACAAACACTTCCTGTTGTTTGAATCCTCGATCTAACCTTCTCATCACCGCCCTTTAGGGTGCTGATGGTCTTGCTGGTGCTAAGGGAGAGGCTGGTAACAATGGTGCTAAGGGTGATGCTGGTCCTCCTGGTCCTTCTGGACCTACTGGTTCCCCCGGACCCCAGGTTTGTAAATCCAATGCCGTAATCACCTCAATGTGTGGCCATTGTTAGCTTTGCCATGCTGAGCAACTTTGTACTGTGTTTGTTCAGGGTCCCGTTGGAAACTCTGGTCCCAAGGGAGCTCGTGGACCTGCTGGAGCTCCTGTGAGTTACTGTTCTTAGGCCTTCTTGTTATCCCGCACTCCCCAATTCACATCTTCTAAAGAATCCTCTGTCTTCTTATCAAGGGTGCTACTGGCTTCCCTGGTGCTGCTGGCAGAATTGGACCTCCTGGCCCCTCTGTAAGTCAATCTTGACAGTATGTGACAGCATGCAGGATGTTCAGAACTTTAATTGTATGGTACTCTTGTTTTTGGAAAGGGCGTTGCTGGACCTCCTGGGCCTGCTGGACCCAGTGGAAAGGAAGGACCCAAAGGAAACCGTGGTGACACCGGACCTGCTGGTCGCGCTGGTGAGGTTGGAGCTGCTGGAGCCCCTGGACCTACTGGTGAGAAGGGTAGCAATGGTGCTCCTGGTGCTACTGTAAGTCATTTCACTTTCTTTTCAAATATTGTCCATCTTCCACACTACACCTGCCCGTCTAACGCTTTTCATTTGCAATCTTCTGCAGGGTGTTCCTGGTTTCCCCGGACCTCGGGGAGTAATGGGACAGCGTGGTATTGTCGGTCTCACTGGAATGAGGGGACTAACCGGTCCAGTTGGCGCTCCTGGACCTGCTGTAAGCTATGCATGCTACTTATACTTCGTCTTAAAGTTAGCAAGGGATCATTCGTCCAGAGCATCCATTGAGAAAGACAATACATGTTCAACGTTCGTGTCGTCGACAGGGTGAGCCCGGAAAGCAGGGACACGCTGGCCCCGCTGGCGAGCGTGGACCTCCTGGACCCTCAGGACCCCCTGGACTGGCTGGACCCGCTGGCCAAAGCGGACGTGATGTATGACAAGAAAAAATGCCTTTTGTACACTGAAGTGGCAACTTCCCATGTGTACGCCGTTGAACACAATTGTTTTTCTGTTTAAGGGTTCCCCTGGTAATGAGGGAGCTGCTGGCCGTGATGGAGCTGCTGGCCCCAAGGTGAGCGCAACTGACATTGCTACAAACAATAGGAAGCTTATTCGAGGTTCAGGGAGATTTGACAAGCAAAGTTGCAAGAAAACCATTTGAATCATTACGCGGTCGTTTTGAAATGAGCACGGCTCAAACCCAATCGCTGATTTATTCGTTTGATTGGAAAGTCATAAAGGATAGGGCCCCTGGCCCCTGTCTTTGAAAGAGGCAATAACTGAGATGATCCTATGGAACAATTTAGGGAGACCGTGGAGCGTCTGGCCCCGCTGGAGCTCCTGGCGCCCCCGGACCCCCTGGTGCCCCTGGACCCGTCGGACCTGCTGGAAAGAATGGCGACCGTGGAGATACCGTGAGTGCAAAGTTCCTTTCGGAAATGTCAAATTTGGAGATGATATATTTGTACGAATGTGCGTGTGTGATTCCAGGGAGCTGCTGGCCCTGCTGGTCCTGCTGGTCCTCCTGGACCTCGTGGCCCCGTTGTAAGTATCGCAATGAGGACGAGCAACAGAGCTCTAAAACGGGAACAGAGATCAGGTGAATGATATGATCTGCTTATAGGGAGCCGTTGGACTTCGTGGAGACAAGGGAGAAACTGGTGAGGCTGGCGAGAGAGGCATGAAGGGACACAGAGGATTCACTGGCCTCCAGGGAGCTATTGGACCTCCCGTATGTTATTCAATACTCATAGTAATGTAGGTGGAAAAGAAACACATTTGGGTCTGAACCACTGTTCTCTTCCTACACCCATAGGGTCCTCCTGGAGAGGCCGGACCTGCTGGTGTTGCTGGATCCACTGGAATGAGAGTGAGTTTACGCACCCAAGAATATTTCCTTTTGGTTCTACCTTCTTCTTTCAGTTCTTCTAAAGGTTTTCTCTTTTTCCTCAGGGACCCGCTGGATCTGCTGGTTCTCCTGGTAAGGATGGTATGAGTGGCCTTCCTGGTCCCTCTGGACCTCCTGGACCTCGTGGACGCAATGGAGAGATGGGACCTTCTGTAAGGCTCACTTAACGTTGTGATCCATTGATGTATTATGAGCAACATCAGACTTGTGCTAACACAGCATTCCATCTTGTTTCGACATTCAGGGACCTCCCGGACCTCCCGGACCCCCCGGAGCACCTGGCGCCCCCGGCGGTGGATTTGAACTCGGTTTCATTTCCCAGCCCCAGGAGAAGAGTCACGATCCCTACTTGTACCGCGCTGATGACGCTAACGTTGTCCGTGACCGCGACCTGGAGGTTGACAGCACTCTGAAGACCCTGAGCCAGCAGATCGAGCAGATCCGCAGCCCAGACGGCACCCGCAAGAACCCTGCTAGAACCTGCCGTGACCTCAAGATGTGCCACCCAGACTGGAAGAGCGGTGAGTCATTCAGTCAGAGCCTCAATCATTATTGCGGTGGAGCAAATTGAAGCTGAAAGATGAGAAGGTCGGTCAAATTTCTGACATGTTGTATGTACCCTTCCATCTTCAGGAGAGTACTGGATTGATCCCGACCAGGGCTGCAATCAGGATGCCATCAAGGTCTTCTGCAACATGGAGACTGGAGAGACCTGTGTCGCCCCAACTCAGCGTGAGGTTGCCATGAAGAACTGGTACGTCAGCAAGAACATCAAGGAGAAGAAGCACGTCTGGTTCGGAGAGGCCATGAACGAGGGCTTCCAGGTAAACGCACCGAATCCAACAAGTCTCCTTTACTTTCCATGCTCACGTAGACTAAGCCCTCTTTTCTCCGTTCTCCCAAAAGTTCGAGTACGGAAGCGAGGGCTCTCTGCCCGAGGATGTCAACATCCAGATGACCTTCCTGCGTCTCATGTCAACTGAGGCTTCCCAGAACATCACATACAACTGCAAGAACAGCATCTCCTACATGGATGCTGCCACTGGCAACCTGAAGAAGGCTCTGATCCTCCAGGGCTCCAACGAGATTGAGATCAGAGCTGAGGGCAACAGCCGCTTCACCTACAGTGTCCTCGAGGATGGTTGCACGGTGAGTTCTTGGAGAATCATCTCATTGGGTGACTTCGGCTGAAATCCACTGACGGTTGGTTATCGTGCATACCGATGCTGAGTCGATTGTTTTTTTTTGGTCTCCTTGCAGTCACACACCGGTACATGGGGCAAGACAGTCATCGAGTACAAGACAACGAAAACATCTCGCCTGCCCATCATTGACATCGCTCCTATGGATGTTGGTGCTCCAGACCAAGAGTTTGGCCTTGAAGTTGGACCTGTCTGTTTCTTGTAAAAAGAGAAATCTGGACTTGAACATGTTGTGGTGCGTGAGTGTGTGCGTTTTATTTTTTTCTAGCAACAATCCCTCTTAAAAAAAAAAGAAAAAGCCACCAAATCATTTTTTCTGATCTGGCCCCCTTTTTTTTTACTCCACATCCTGCGATACAATACGACCATTGTTCCGGTGGTCTACCATGCCTAAAACCTGCACTTCAACAAAGATGGCAGTGATGCGGCAATGCTCACATTGTCGCGTTTGGGACCACTACTTTTTTTTTTTTGTTTCTGACTCTTTTGTTTTTGTCTTGTTTTTACCATCACCAACACCAAGGATCCCATAGAGAAGATTTTCACTGGCAACAAGAAAATAATATATGCTCCTGTAAAGTGTAAAAAAAAAAAATTGACTTCCCCCCCCCATTCTTCAACCAAGCCAATCCAGGCCTCTCTGGAGTTTACAGAAACACACAGGTGACTTTTGTATTTTTATACACCCGCCCTGCGGTGAGAGGAATGAAAGGACAGTCCCGACAGACAGAACCCGATTGCTTTGTACCACAATTCAGGTGTTGATGAATAAACGGTGAAACTGACAGCCATGTTTGTCTTTGTTGTCGCTCGCTCGCTCGTTCTCCATCCACCTGCCCAAAAGTCTGTTTTGCTGTTGTGGCCACTCTCTTGTTTGTTCCTCTTGTCTGCCAAAGTCGCATTAAAACCACCAGCAGAGAAACATGGGTTTAAAACTTGTTTTTCTTTTAATGAACATCCTATGGCTACCTCAAGAAAAAAAAAAAAAATGTTTGAACGAAGTGTGTTTGCCTGCCTGCAGGAGTTGTGGCGGTCAGTGGAGTCATTGAGGCACTTTAGTAAAAACAAAACAGGTGCTATTTTCTTGTTTTAGGGTCTCTGACATCCACTTTTGTCTCTACTGTGATGTGACAGAGGCCTTTTTTGGTGCTAAAATGAAACAACGGAAAATGAAACCTCTTTTTCACTTTTGTTTTTCTGCCCCCTCCCCTGCTCATGTAACTCAAACAAATCCTCCAAAAGCCTTCCCCTCCTCAAAACGTCTGTTGTCATTTGTTTCTTGTTTTCTGAAGGTGGGCTTTCTCATACCAAATTTGAAAATGCACACAAAGAGAGCCATCAAGAGAGAGAGAAAGAAATTGGGAGAAACACCACAAGATCTGTACCTATTTTGTATATGTATAATAATTTGAGATGTTTTTAATTATTTGAATGCTGAAATAAAGCATGTTAAGTGGTCGTACAATGAATCCTGCCTTCACTGTCTCACCCAGCAGGACTGATCTCAAACCTTTTAGAATGCTTTGAAAGAAGGAGAAATAGATGCAAAAGCAAAAATGATGGAGGAAAAAAACATGACCTAGTTTGCATATCATACATAAAACACTGAAAGCCTCTTTTGTGCCCCACAGGTTTCACCACCGTGTCTAAATAAAGAGGAAGCCTACCTCTCTGATGATACTACGAGTTCCCAATTTTGATCCCGAGGAATAAAATCCATTGTGGAGGAAGAAAAAAAGATTTAATCCTCCAAGAAATCAGAGTGAGAGAAAATTTCTCTGTGCTTATTCCAAAGTAGTAATCCAGATTTAGCATGACATAGCTCCGGGAGCAAAATGGAGACTGCCAGAGTAAAGGCAAAGAGCAAGCAGTGGGCATCACAGAGGCTGATTGTCCACCTTGAGGGCGCAGCAGGAGGGGGGGCGTGGGGGGGGTCTTCACGAAAGAACACGGGTTTGTATTTGAGAGAGGAATGCCGACCTCTTTGGTTTCAGAGAGGAGAAGCATTTAAATCATTATGACAGCATGTAAAAATGTTCAGAAAGATGGAGGAAACTGACACTGATCACAGATAGATAGACAAGGGCTGTAACTCGTAATTATTTTGATCGATTAATCTGAGCAAACACTGGTGTGCCGTGAGAGATGTTCAGCTGTGGTGGGAGGTTGTCCTACATTAAATACCGAGCGCATTGTAAACGGGATTGAAATAACCAGGTCGAAATAGCTCACTCATTGGTGACACGGGCTCTCGTTCGGGAAGAACTCGGTTCGAGCCCAGGTGTGAGCATAAATCTAAATGTGTTTTTAGAATTGGAAACTTTGCTGCATATGCAAACCTATGCAAGTATTTATGTGGGAACACGTAAGGTGCCCCCCCCCCCCAAGTTGGCGGAGCGAACCATTGGCTCACGCCCACTACCTAGAGGGCGGGGTGGAATCCAGGAGTGTAAAGGGAGGGGTGAAGAGAGTTAGGCTTCCAAAGTAGGGATTAAAGCTAAAGTTAGGGGCGGGCCACCTTATGTATTTACACATAAATACTTGCATTTGATGGCATATTCTAAATTCTAAAAGCACATTCAGGTATATGCTCACAACTGGGCTTGAACTAAGTTCTTTCAGAGTGAGAGCAAAGTGGCCTGTTATTAGGTACACTTGAAAATGGCGGTGTACCTAATGGAGTGTCCGTGTAATTAAGTGCAGGTGCGTGAAAACTTTTAGCTCCTTTTGACCATGAAAGAAGCTAAAAGTTTTCCCGCAGGTGCGCTTAACGAGGGTCACTTGGAAAACATGTTGGAACGCGGCCCTGAGGACTAGAGCTTGACACGTGACCTTTGACCATGATATTTCCCTAATAAAGTGGCCTGTTATTAGGTACACTTGAAAATGGCGGTGTACCTAATGGAGCGTCCGTGTGATTCCCTCGTTAAGTGCAGGTGCGTGAAAACTTTTAGCTCCTTTTGACCATGAAAGAAGCTAAAAGTTTTCCCGCAGGTGCGCTTAACGAGGGTCACTTGTAAAACATGTTGGAACGCGGCCCTGAGGACTAGAGCTTGACACATGTGACCTTTGACCATATTTCCCTAATAAAGTGGCCTGTTATTAGGTACACTTGAAAATGGCGGTGTACCTAATGGAGCGTCCGTGTGATTCCCTCGTTAAGTGCAGGTGCGTGAAAACTTTTAGCTCCTTTTGACCATGAAAGTGGCTAAAAGTTTTCCCGCAGGTGCGCTTAACGAGGGTCACTTGGACAACATATTGGAACGCGGCCCCTAGAGGACTGGAGGTCGACACCCCTGGTTTAAGTGAAAAGTGCCACACCCGCCCTCACCCCCACTTTCTGATTGGCTGGTTGATCTGTGACATCACTCGGCCACTCCATTAGGTACGCCGCCATTTTTAGGTGTACCTAATAACAGGCCACTTCCTGATTGGCTGTCTGATCTGGGACGTCACTTGGACACTCCATTAGGTACACCGCCATTTTCAGGTGTACCTAATAACAGGCCACCTCCTGATTGGCTGTTGGATCTTTGACATCACTTGGACACTCCATTAGGTACACCGCCATTTTCAGGTGTACCTAATAACAGGCCACTTCCTGATTGGCTGTCTGATCTGTGACGTCACTCGGACAGGGTTGCTGCTATCCCAGCGGACACACGTTATGCCAACATTGATGTTTTAATTTTGGATTGTAGTTGGTGTTATTATACCGAATGTGTTTGAACAAAAGGTTTAAAAAAAAAAATCCGCTATGCCGACATTTGTTATTTTGGGGGACTCCAACTCATTGGCGAGTATAAAAACAAGTAATAAAACACCAGACAAGTTTTGACATAAATGTTTATTAAAATAATAATCATAAAAGTAAATTTCAAACCAGCAATCCAATGTGAAATTGGATAACAATATTTAGGCGTATATATGCATACACATTATTTAAAAACTACTGCAAGTGATTACCCAAAGAGAAGCATAATCTCCCCGTTGTTGCATAACGGCGCATCCCTTCATGCACTATAGTTAGCCGTTAGCTTGGAGAAAACGCGCATAAAAGAAGCGGTGTTTCAGTGAGTGGTTCTTTCTTTCCTTGGCAAATCGACATTCTGGCTCACATAGTTCACGTTAGGAGACGCAACACATTCACTGACTGATCCGTCGAGGCACGGGAACGAAGGCAGTTCACGCACAGAACCGTTCCGTTGGCGAACGGGAAATGCAATCAACAACTCGTTCGTGAACGGGAAGTGACGTCATTTTCTTCTTCGTTTTGATTTACGGCTTGGTGGCACCAGCTTCAATGCACATTACCGACACCTACTGGTTGAAGTCATATGAACTGAAAAAAGAACGAATCACTTTAAGAGCCCAAATGGCAGAGCGTCTTTAAAAGTGACTTTATTTTTAATGTCGCAATATTTTATAGAGCTAGTCTAAAACAGTAAACAAAGCCATATTGATTCTTTTGGATTTTCATCACAATCACTTTCAACAGTTTATTCCTTACACTGTCTGAAACCTTTTTTCAAAAACTGTCACTTTCATTTACAAAAGAAATACAATTTAAAGAATATTTAGTATTTATTTTTATTCAATTATTCGACTCTCCATACATATATAGGAATAGAACTTTACGTCTTTTGTTGTAATATAACTGATTTTAATATAGAAGCTGGTGTAACACTTAAAAGATTTTTGTTGGTGGTGTGCCTCGAGATTTTTTCCAATGAAAAGGTGTGCCGTGAATAAAAAAAGTTTGGGAAACACTGAGCTACACCACGGCACTTCTGAATCCAATGTTTATTTAGAGTCAAACAAATTGAATAAAAGCTTTAAGAAACCATTTTTACCATCACCAAAAACATCCTATCTCCCGCTAAAAACATAAAACTGGAAAAAGTCAGAATAAAATACAAGAATTAGGGCTTCGGTAAGTTGCTACTCATGAGGGAAAGCGAGAAGTAGAACAGTAAAAAAAAAAAAGGCAGCCACAGTCTACACTTGGTTATTTGTAAAGAAGGAACAGATTGTTACAAAGCACAACACAGACTAATTAAGATGCACACAAGAAATATTTGGAGATTGTGCCTCCTCTAAATGAATTCACCTTTTAGTGTCCCGTCTCACATAAGCGCACCAAAAACCATTCCGACGAGCAAATCGATCCGAATAATCTTTTATTTGGTCAAGTCTGATGACGGTTTGATGAATTAAAGAACAGTTTGATTCTCTTTTCCTCTCTCATTTCCGCCTTCGGAAGAATCCCAGAGGAACCTTCATTCTTTTCATTCTGGCCAACTGGCCATCAATAATCACATACCCATTGAGGAAGAGTTTCAAGAGAACAAGGGGGGGGGGGGGGGGGGGGCGGCTACGCAAACGAGCCATTGATGAGATTCGGGGCCGCCCCAGTGAAGTCCTGGCCGCATCGTGACGGCGGTGTGCTTCGAGGGGGTGGGGGGGTAAACGGCTCACTTCCTGCTTCACCCTGAACTCAGGCGGAGTTTGACAAGCTCAACAGGACGCAGTGATGTTTGGGGTACAACTTGATAGTGGGCTGCAAAGGTGAGGGGAGGGAAGGTATCTCTCGGGTGAGAGAATGAGGAGGCGTTTGCCCTCCTTCCCGTCCCTTCCCCTCCCCTCCATCCGGCGCGGCTTTGCCTTCAGGCCCCAGAAAAGGAGGTGGGGGCGGCAGACCCACTAAGCGTTGCGTTGGCCCGATCGCCCATGTTTGCAGAGTGTGGTGGCAGCGGTGCTCCGGGGTGGCTAGCCCGGTATGGGTGCCCAGGAGGTTGGGAGGGCGGGCTAAGCTTTCGCTTTCCATTTCCTCCTCACAGTGTGGCCTGGTGCTGCTGTTCCGACACCCGAGACCCGCTGGACTGTAGTGGATCTCCAAGCCTTCACTGGACCAAAGACGTGAATGACGCTGGTGCCGTGTTCACACCCAGGCGGTCCAGCCCTCGTACAGCTGGGCTAGGTTGTCCATGTTTGTGGCGTCCTTGATTACAAAGTCCACCTGGAGGCAAACAGTTGATTTCATTTAGGGTTCTTCTGTCGTCAAAACTTGAATAAATTTTTTTTTTTTTTAACCTATATCATTTCCACCAGTACAACCTCCCACAAACCTTTTCAATTGAAACAGGACAAATAATTTAAGCAGTGTAATTTGTAGCTACAGTATATTATTACATTATGAATGATAGCAAAATGTGGTACACGGGCTCCCTCTGGTGGCACACAGATATAAAACGGTCACATTCCAGCCACAGTGAAGGGAATGAATACCACCTCATTAACAGTGTGATTGCAAGGAAGCATTTTAAAGCCTAACCTGTTCAGTGACACTCATCCTTCGGTTCGGATCGATGTCTCTGCCTTCCAGCTTGGCTTTCACTCTTTTCCACACACTGACAGCATACGAGTTCCTCTCCTGAACAGCTGCAAGCAAAGGAGGAAGAAGGTTAACTGGTGGAAGAGCTTCATCATAACACCTCAGTCAAAAGTACTGGCATCTAATGGTGTGTCTTATGGTGCCCTCAGGTGGCCAAGACGGACATACAAGAAAGTGGTGTGACAATTATTATTCTTTTTTTTTAAATTGACTTAATGATGAAATAAATGTTTTGTCTGATGAGTGCAGAGCAGTTGTACCTTTTCCTGTTTTGGGATCTCGCGCAGCCCTTTTGGGGCTGGGGTTGAGGCCTTTACTGGTCACGAGTGTGCTGGGCGGGGTGTCCGTGGGGGTTCCCAGGTTACGTGGCAGGGCCTTCCGTGCATTCTGGGACATGGATTCTGTCTGGGTCTTCACCCCACTGCATCGAACAGCTTAAGCACAAAACAAGTTCTGCTTTTAGTATACAATACAATGACACCTCCATGTTGCTTGACGGAGCGCTCTCTGAATAGATTCAAATGAATCAAACAATCAACTGGAAAAACTGACGATGGTGTGAATTCCTCAAAGTCATACCGGCTGCAAAGCTGGTCTGTGTTGCTGACACAGGGCTGGCACATTCATTTTCTCTGTCTGTCACCAGTGGGGAGGCAAAGCCAACCAGGCCGTTGTACACGCTGTCAAGAAGCAAGCAGAGGATTAACACCTCGTCGTTGATAGGAGCAAATTCTTGTGCGCAACGCTGGTGCTACCTCTGACTCTGGGACTGGAGCTCCTTCACAGTGGCGGGGATCTCTTCCAGCAATTCCAGTTGCTCCTGATTCCGTGGTTGCCCGCTGGCCTGAATGACGGTGAATAACACCACCTGGATGTTGTCCTGCCACGCCTTGTACTCCATCAAAAAATTCCGCACGCTGCCCTCGTATGCCACCTCTTCGCCGTCGGCCAACGCTGCCTCCTCGTCCTGTAGGCAGATATTTGTGCTTGACAACAAAAGAATAGTTACAAGCCACAAGTTCAAATGAACAGACAGTACCTTCGCCATGGCTCTGAGGAGGTGCTTGACATCCGCCAGTTGGCGGTTGTGGTTCGACAAAATGGTTTTAATGGAGTCGATGAGAAGTTGCTGTGTTTCAGCGCAGGACTCCAGCTGCTGTTCCCGCTCCTCCTGCGTTCTCTGCTCCGTATTAAGCTCCTCTTCCAGATGCCTCTGGGCGCAACTAAGCCAATCAGGGCTGCCTATAGGTAGGTCCAGCACTGGAGTCTGTAGTGAAGATAAAAACAAAACAAAAAAAAGATGAATATTGCGTCGCGGACATTTCCGAATAAAGAACGGGCAGGCTGATCAGCTCTACAAAAGGGCCCATTAAATGCAAGTCTTCTCCATGAACCTACCAGTCTCTGCAACAGTTCAAGCTCCAGTGTGGACACTGTGCTACTAAACTGGGCAGCAAAAGAGCAGGTCTGCTGGCAGCGCTTCAACAGCTCAAACAAAGCGGCGTCCATGTTGAGCGCCTCAGCCGATCGGGTGCGAAGGCCTTCAAAGTTCAGGATGGTGGAACACAAGAAGGTGACCTACAAGGCAGGAAATATTCAAAATGAGTCAAGCACTGGTTAAGGATACAAAAACAAGCCCAGTAAGCTGGGGCACCTGGCTTGCACGCTGGTTTTCTCTGGCTACTGTGGCACGTCTCTCCCTGATGGTCATCTCAAAGTCCTGAAGGACGGGGGCCAGAGTTGGGTTTGCACCGCCAGCCCATTTGAGGCGCTGCTCAATGCTAGCCTCCAGTGCTGAAAGCTTCTCCTGAATTGCAACGATGGCTCCTTCCTCCTGACTCAGCTTATACAGCTTCTTCTTCATGTTGCTGAGAATGATGGCACGAGGGGGAATGTTGACACTGAGTGTTTGATTATTGGGACCCAGGATGTCCTCATGCTGCCACTGGAGAGGAAACACGTACGAAGAAATAACATTTGATTGGTGATTTTTCCATCTCCACATTTCAGCAAGTGCTACTTGAAAGCAAATATTACGGTCCTTAGGTACTTGAATCATGAATCTGTGGAGTACCTGAAACATGGCAACATGTAGCTGAATCCTCTGCAGGCTGGCCTTTGCAGCTTCCAGGTTGCCATCCAACCTTCGCAACAGATCCAACTTCTTCCAGGCTGTGTCATAGGAGGCGGCCAGCAACGTGGCTCTGTTAAGCAGCGGTTGGGAGACGCGACCTGACGCCAGGTTCTGCTCGGCCGCCTTCTTACAAAGTTCGTCCAAGGACACCTTCCGAAATGAAAAGTCAAAATGTAGACACAACTCTCGAATTACGCGTGCTCAAATTTTCTACCTTGCTTTCGGCACCAAAATCTTTAGCCTCGACCTGGGCAATGACATCCAGTCCAAGAGCAGACATGGTGCTGCAGAGGGCCAAGCCAAGAGCTTGGCTGGGCAGACCCATGAGCATCTGCCAGACAAATTCCGCCGTAAAGGCCTTGATGGGTCGGGTCATTTGTTCCTCGTTGATTATTGCACCAGTCGAACCAGTAGCATTAGGCTGCCGGAACAATGGTTTTCCTAAACTAACTGGTCCATTGGAGGTCAAGAGCTCATCAGGAGGCGGTCCTTAATATGCAGATTAGAAGGGAAGGGAAGAAAAAAGAAGGATGATCTGTCAGTGGCTGGATATTCATGATTTACTCATTTGTGTGCAAATCTTTTACGCATTTAGAAAATCCCACCAGATAGAGTCTGCGCAAAGCAGGAGCACATTCGGAAGAAATCTCTGATGGTTTGTAGTCTCTTAAGAAAGAAAACCTCTTCCATCAGTTCCCGCTGAGCGAGGCTGTCAAAGAAGTTGAGTTGTGCGGCGCGTGCTTCCCGCAGAACATCCACCTTCCTCCACGCCGACGGCACTTCCAGTGAACTCAGCTGAGGGGAAGCAGCAGATAAAACAGGGAATGAATAATATTAATGCAGAAATTGAAAACAAGCAATAGATTGTAATCATCATTATAGACAATAATCACAAAAGTCGAGAAAAAAAAAAAAGGCAGTTATGCAACTTTGAATATTTCACTGACACTAACCTTTTCAGTGAGCTGTCCAAAGGCAGTTTCTAACTGAGTGAACATTCCATCAAAGGCCACAAGGAGCATTTGACCAGCAGACATCTTTGGTGAGTCCTGCCCAGTGGCGTCCATGCAGCGTGGCTGGATAAGCTCAGAGTACTGGGCACGCAACATTCTGTGTGTGAACACAAACATTATTTGCAAGATATTCCCCATCGCTGCGTGGAATGAACCAGCAATGTTCACCTCGTGATGTCCAGACACTGATTGCGTCCATCGTGGTCCAGCCCCGAGGTAGCCAACAGGCTGTCAACCAAACCTTGCAAGCCGAGACCATCGGAGCTCTGCTCGACTAGCTGCTCCAATTCCGCCAACATGGACTCCAGTGTGGGCTCTCCTTTAACCATACAACGCAGAGCCTCGGGGAAGATAATCTGACGGAAGTTGGTGTTCAGTTCCTACAGTCATAAAAGGGAAGTTATGATTGAGACGCTGATCTGCTTTTTTTTTTCCGTGTGCAACGTCAATAACAGCATTACCTGCAAGCAGGTATACACGGAATTGGCCAGATAAATGGTTTGAATGGTGGCGGAAGGTGACGGGAGCTCCAGATCATTTGGCAGGAGCGGGCAGCGCTGCAAAAGCGTGGCCAAGGCGCTGACGTTTCCGATCATGCTGCAGAGCTCCTCTAAGAACCACGCTCCGTCCCGGGACATGAGGTCGACCAGCTGCTCTCCTGCACTGGCTGCAGCACTCTCCATCACCAGATTGCGCCTGAATAATGACATTTTCAATCATGCCTCCATTTTGTGTGACACTCGATTGCAATTTGTATAAACTTGGATGTTTGAAATGATTTGCATTAGCCGTTTGAACCTGCAGAGTGAGCAGAGAGCAGAGGTGATGATGCCAGCTAGGCTGAGCGAGCCCGACTCTCCATTTTCCCTCAGGAAGACCCCGATGCAGTGCTCAATTTCCTTCAGTTGCTCCTCGCATGCGGCTGCGGTCGTGCCTTCGGCTTTCAGTCGCTCAGCTTGATGCACGACGCGCTCGTTGGTGTCGGCCACTTGTCGCTGCAGAGCCAACTCCACGTTGGATATGAACTGGCAGGAAGCCGCGTTGGACTGAGGGGTAAACAGCACTTCGTATCTGTACGGGAAAAGACATCGGCGGTCGGTCAATCGAGGTTTGTAACGTCAAGATTTTGTGGTGGAGCAGAGCTTACTGTCTGTAGATGTGCTGGCAGTGCTCAACTGTCATGACTCTCAGCAATTCCTCCAACCAGGCCTTCCACTGGTGTGTTCGATGGCGCAGAACGTTGGTTCGTGGGTAGAGCAAGGCGACTGTCGCGTAGCTATGCAGCTGCTCCAAGCAAATACGAAGGGCCCCACGCCGCTGCTGGAGCAGGGAGCTCAAATCGGCCTCCAGGCCCTCGCACTGATTGATCAGATGGGCTTGGCCTGCATTTTTCAAGAAGGTTGTAGCTGGCACATAGCTGGGAGGACCTGGGGAACATTAAAAAAAATATTCATATCTAATAATAACTCTAAAAAAACAAAACAATAAATGATGATCCTAACCTAGATCTATGGGGGTACTGATGTCCTGCAGCAGAGCAGCCAGCTGAGTCGTCTCCAGGTTAGAAAATGCCGCCTGGTACTGGGAAATCCAATGGTCCAGGTCAGCCAGCTTACTTTGAATGGCCTCTTGCACAGTCCTCTGTCGTGATTGGAGCTGGGTGTGTTCAGAGTACCTGTAAAAGGAGAGGAGGTGCAATTGTGTCATCAATATTCACAATCAAAATGATGTAAAAAAAAAAAAAAAAAAAACATCATACCTTTGCGCCAGAGTGACAATTCGATGCTCTGGATGGTTCTCTGCTCCTTCCAAGAAGGCCACCTCCTCTTGCAACTTAGCCTGCAGTTTTTCTCCCTGGCAGAGCAGATCCTGGAGAACCAAATACTCCTCCACAGCTTCTTCCACTTGCGGCAGGACGGCCAGCATTTCGTCACGATTCTTAAACCAGTTGACCTTTGCAAAAAAAGCACAGAATCAAAGCAAGAATTGAGTTTTTGGGGGAGGTGGAACAATTGCATATCTGATGATGTCCGAGGAACCAATCTTGACAATCCTCACCTTAATCTCAGCCACTCTGGAGGAGTACAGCGAGCGTGTGATTTCTCTCTCCATCTCCCTCTTACTCTGTTTGCTGTCAGCTTGTTGTCCCCCTCCTCCATACACTGCACCCGCAAAGCCCACCTCCCCCCCAGCAGTCCAATCCACCAGGGGATCATAGACAAAGGCCTCCAACAGCGTCAGGAGGGTCTCTCTTCCTCGGCGCATCATTTGAATAACCTGAAAGAGCCAACGGTAATCAGAAGCGGCTCATTGGCAATGTGCTGCTATGAGCTTACCTGTTCACAAGAGAGCCTAAAGATTCCCTCCACCCCAGTAACTCCGAGTGCACTCTCAATATTGTGCGTCATCCTGAAAGGCACCTTCTCTGGGACTCTTAGACTCTTTCCTAAAGCATGGGAAGCAATTAGTCTCCAATTGGACCGATATGCGAAACTTCATCTAAAAAAAAAAAATCCTTACCTTTTTCAAAACACACGTTGTAATCAATGTGTACAACTTCTCCAGTAGTCATGTCAATGAGCACATTGTCGAGGTGTCTGTCACCAAGGCCAATAATGTATCCCACCATTGACATGACGGCAGTGGATCTAGCATAAGACTATAAAATAGAAAATGGATGTAATTAATCTCAAGCAAAGTGTTACATTGCCATGAAATCAAGTTACCTGAGTGACCCTCCACCATTCACTGGGTGTGGTACATGAACACCACAACTCCTTGGCCAGTAAATTGGAAGGCGTCGCCTCCATCAATTCTTTCAGCACCTCCTTCATGACACCGAGGGGCCAATCTCGCCGCGTGACGTCCAAATTGAGCCCGACTGCTTTCAGGGCAGGACCAATGTGACTGTAGTAGAGCTCACTTGGCCGTGGGACGAGAGGCACCGGCTGCTGCTGGAATGAGTCTTGAGCCTGCGTCAGGGGGAAAAAAAAAGATTTCATTCAATTATGAACGTGGGAATTGTTTTGGCCAAATATAGTCTGTTACCTTCTGAGCTTGCTGCACAGCCTCCCTCTGCTGCCAGCGCTTGTACAGGCCAAAGAGGGGCGTGGCTCCATCAACCCACTGGATGAGTCCCGATCGTGTTCCAAGGGGTGTGACGGAATAATGGCGCGCATGGAAGCGTGGCTGCTCCTGTTGGTTGATCTTGGTGAACATGGTGTTTACGATGGATAAGAACTGCATGATGCGTTCGTCCAAATGTAAATCCTCCAGACCTTGAGAGATGGGACGAGATGTTACCAACGAACATTTGACGCGATCAGTCGGTCTTTACCTTTGAAAAGGTACGGGTAGTTGTGACCGTCAGAGCCTCGGAAGAAGAGTTTCTTTGGCTTGGTCTTGGTTGGAAGGATGGTTATGGATTTGCCGATGCTCTGAATGGTGACGGTGTCCGACGCCGACACTTCGCCGGGCAGGGCCATCTCCGTTGCAGTCATGGATGCCAGATGTGGACTGATCTCGTCCAACTGAAGAAGATAGCTCGCTCGCTTCTGAGCACGCTGCTGCAGGCTTAGCATGATCTAACAAAGATCGCAAATGAACGACAATGAATTCTCTCGGGTGACTAGTGTGTGTTATGTTGGGGAAAAAGGGTATTACGCAATTACAGATTCAAAATATCCAAAACATACCTGTTTAAACGGGAGCCAGCTACTGGCGGGGTTGGCGGGGTTGTGAGGGTTCCTCAGCCGCTCGAGAGCAGAATTGATAGCGTCGCCATACGTTTGCTGGAACCAGGTTTCGTGTGGTGTTTCTGCTGGGGCTGACGTGATGCTACAGACATGTTCCAGTGCAAAAACCACCGGCCGCATCAAAGCAGAGTGCTTCTCGCGCATGATTGCAATCTTCTCATCCCTGAAGCACAATGGAGGGGGGGAGAAAACATAAATCAGTCTTACCGTCATTTTGGAACAAATGGCGGTGTGGGTGTAAAGAAGCTAAACGGCTCACCTTCGGAGTGTGTTATTATTCTGAACTCTCTTCACCTCGTCCTCGAGCTGCTGGATTCGACGCAGGACATGGATGTGCTGCTGCTGCAACACGCCCAGCCACAATTCATCCCAGAGTAACGTCACCCTGCGTAGCTCGCTGACCAACTGCTGGACCTGAAGCACCATGGTTGGGTTTGCCAAGGACAGTTTCTCCACTATCTTGCTGTAACAATCCTGCATCATGGCTTGGTCTTGACTGGAGCAGAATGCTGCCAGTTCTTCTTGATTTTCCCCTTTGTCACCACCCTCTGGCTGCTCCTCTTCCTCCTCTCCTTGGATGCTCCCCAAAAATGTGGGCAGAGCCGATGGCAGTTTACTCCCTGCAAGCAGATTTGCTGTTTTTACAAAGACGATTGTAGTCATGCAACGCTTGATGAGCAATAGTGAAAAACATTAAGGCCTGCCTGAATTCTGAGCCTCGCCTCCAAGGGAGAGCGAGCCAACAATGGCGGGGTAAAGGATGAGATGCGGAGAGTCCTGGGCCACTCGGCACAGCAAGCTACATATACTTTGTCGTATGTATGCTTCTGGATGATTGAGACGTGAAAAGAGCTGTGGCGTGATACCTGAGAAAGAAATCGACAAAAAAAAACTTCTAGACTGAACATCAAATGGATTGAGTTTGACATACCCCTCCATGGTGCAGTTGGGGTGGAGGCTAAACCCAGCTCAAGCCCCTCTCTCAGTTCCCCAGCGTGTTTGACCAACAGACGGAGGAGACGAAGGGTTGCCATGACGATCATGTCGTCGTTGCTCTGTTTGCTGTTATGACAGGACAGCAGGAGTTTGGGGTCGTCCTCATCAATGGGGAGCTGAAACAACAGAAGAAAAGAAATCACATCTGTAGGCAGTTGGCTATGGTGGCTTGCTTATTTTCCTTCTAACTGGTGTGCAGAAGATGTCTCCAAATCTTACCTGGCCAGCATTGAGCTTCAAGAAGGTGAAATAGGCCTGGCAAGAGATCCGGTAGAGGCCAAATATTCGGTCCACCACGCGTCTCCAAACCCGAATTAAACCATCTGCAACAGGTTGGCCTGCATCTGTCAGCCAAGGGCACGATGAGGTGAGCTGTCGCCATATCACATCCACCATGTCGTCCTCATCATCTTCCTGCTGGAGCGCCATATCTTCGTCCTGGAGCACGGAATTCAAACAATAGTAGTTAATGGGGTCAAGTCATGATGATTAAAAAAAAAAAGTTCCAGCTTACCTGAATGCCAGTTGGTCGACACATGGCTTGACCAAGAATGCTAAAAATGGTTTCCTTGTCTTCTTCGCTCGTGGTCTTAGGTAAGAGCTCCTCAATATCCTTCTTCTCTCCAGAGAGAAGAGGCAATCCCTCACCTTGGCTAGAGGGAAATACATTCGTTTACAGTGAGATATTAATTTACGGAGTTGGTATAATCATTCTCAGTCTTCTTGGGTCCACTAACCTGGCATTGTCGACGACCTTCCGACCCCAGCGGTACGCCCAGCTGGCCAGTGCTGCCCAGGACTTTGCCACCTCAGGTGCTAAGCTGGTGGAGAGCTGGTAGAGTTGGCCAAGCACAAAGTCGGGCTCCCCGACGCCAACGCTCACTACGCAAAAATCTGGAGTTATTCAAAAGACCTGCTTCTTGTACACGACTATACAGTACTCAAAATGACCTGAGGTCTCAGTAGTGATGTGAGGAATACTCTGTTCCACGAGAGGAAGCTCCAGCAGAGCAGAAATGTTCTGACACAAAGGTGACATGTTGCTCATAGCGTTTGATGAATTGATCGCCCCTGACATCTTGACAACCTGGAGCAAAAGAGCAAAGCACAGTCATGTGATCAAATAAGTCAAGCTTGCACAGCGGCAGCAATTTTCACACAAAAATATATCATACTAGCAACTAAGGAGCATTCAAATCAAGTGTACCTGCTTAAGCTGGGGTATCATGTCTTTCCAGTCGGCCAACAGCCACTTGCAGAGTGTGAGTAGCGAGCGACAGGCAGCACCTTCGTTCTTGCCCACGTAGCAATATGACAGAGCGGCCCTGCTCAGCATTTCCATGGCTGTGATGGACTGGCCTGCGAAATTTATGACTTTTTTTATGATGAAATAGCTTTAAAATGATTTTTTTTTTTTTTTTTTTTAACAGACGAGCAATTTGTGAATTGTCCCACAAGCCTTTACTGTCCATGTTCTCATCGCTATAATTTGCTTTTGTTGACAGATTTGTGTCCTCACCTGAAGTCCTCACTACTTTGGCCTTTTCGATCTGCAGCTCCGGCCCCCACTTTTCTCCCAGCGTGCCTTCCACGGTGAGGCGCCGGAAGGCCTTTATCAGTTCGTCCCCCTGCTCATCATCTTGGGTTCCGTCGCAACACTGGCTGAGCAAGCGGGATGCCAAAGCGACGTTGCCTTTTTTGCGAGCAAACTTGACAGTCGTCAAACAAAGCTCCGTGAGGTGGGCGTCTGTGGTAGGGGAAGAACCTGGAAGAGGAGGGAAAAAGACTTTTTAAGTTGACCTCGGTTGTATGTGCAAATGAACAATGGATGGTTGTCGTTACAAATGCTGACCTCTGAGTTTGTTGAGGAGTTGTCTCTGGAACATGGTGTATCTGAGGGCTTGAAGGAAAGGCTGGACATCCTGTTGTTTACACGAATTCAATGCCTCACTATTCAAAGGAACCACCGAGTCCTACAGAGAGCACAACGGCACACGCAAATGAATCGAAACCATTTCATCTGAAGACATTCAGCAAAAAATGTTAGCAAAGGTGAAATGTGCTCACCTCTTGTCCTGAAAGTGTGTTTTCTAGAGTGGCAGTGCAGTGAAGTTGCAAAGTGGGAAGGGTGGGCAAGGCATCAGAGAGGGTCAAGGTTGACAGTCGAAGAGGACCCAGGCAGATCCTTCCAGTTTGTTTCAAGCAGCGCACCAATGTACTACAAAAATACAAGAATCATTTATGGATCAAGTCAAAAAATCAGTAAAAAAAACAAAAAACAGTTGTGCTCATTTTGCCCAATGTCTTTTTGCTAAATCCTCACTCTTGATTGGATGGCACCCTTTGCTCTGGTGGCTGACTGGCTTTTGATAGGGCACTAACAGCAGTGCGGAGGAGCTGTACTTCAATGGCTCTCTGAAGTTCTGTTGGGTCAGGACTCATTGAGGGTAGAAGCCTCTTCAGGTCTACACCAGACACAGAAACACAAGCTTGAACAGAATGCTTAAGAATCAAATCTGATGTGCAGTTAGTTAACAAATGCTGCTTTGTTGTTCCCCAAGTTAAAAAAAAAATATTTAGATGCAAACTTGCCCATCTTGTCCTTGCTACTGGAGATGGAGCTGAAGTCTTCTCCAGGAAGAAGTTCCAGTTGAGCACCACATTCAGTCAAATCTCCGTCCTCAAAGCGGCTTAGGGCCTGAATGTAGTTGAAATCAGCCCTCAGGTTGATGTTGACCAGATTGGTGGAGTTCTGTTTGAGGGAATGAACGGTGGCCTGCCATTCCTTGACCGAGGGCCAATCGCAAAGTGCCACGTAGCACTGACATGCTTTGTTAGCCATGAGGTTGACCACCTCAGGGGAGCAGTCGTTGGACTTCAGCAGCACGGTTTTTCGGCTATCGCCTTTTCAAAGAAAACACCGGGTAAAAAAAAAAAAAACAGTCACAATTAAATGGAATCAAACTGACTTGATCAAAATTCATATTTGGTAATTACCATTGCTGGTATGTTTGGGGCTGTTGGTATTACTGGAGAGTTTGAGCAGATAACAGTCGGAGCTTTTGATGCTGCAGTCCATCCCGGAAACTGCAGACAGCTGATCTTGATAGTCTAGCGCTGCTTTCTCAAACCTAAACACAGACGCACGCGAGAAAACACAATGCGCAGACATCATCTTGCTTTTCAATTCGGCAAAATAGTCATTTCACAAATAAAAAATAAAATCCTGAACAATTTTAGCGTGCTTACCGTCCCTCCGCTTGTAAAGCAACCGAGGACAACCAGCTGAGACTCTTGCCGGTGTTGGAAAAACTCCAGGCAGCGAGTCCTTGGATAGCATCGGGACAGCGTAGCTCACAAAGCGCTTCTGCCAATAATGTTAGAGGAATTTCCAATTCTGGACCCTGAAGCAAACAAAACAGAAACAAGGTTGACTCGGACGTGCTGAAGTCATTTCCACCGCCTCCGATCAAGTCAATACACTCGCAGCCAATCGAGTCATCGAGCTGAAACGTATCCCGATCGCACAATCAATCACCTGACCCTACTGACTGACAATATCCTCATCCAAACCTGGGTGCTGCTGTTCTTAATCTCCGCAAGAAGGTCAAAGCCGTGCCGTACGGTGACCGCTGGTTGACCGGACAGGAGACCGACCCTCATGAGTGAAAGGCGGATCCTTGTCAGCCAGTCTTGGCATGTCTGACGGTTGGTGTAGAAAAATGTCCGGATACCCTGGTGTAAGATGTTTCACATTAGTCAATGCAAATGTAATGTTGTGTTCAACACTTCAACTGGACATTTTAAACAAGCAGTGTAGAGATAAACTTAGTCTACCTTTGGTGGGGCGGTGAGAGCATTAGCACAGCCTTCATATGCGTTATACATGAGCTTCTCCAGGTTCTCAAGATACTGAAGCAGCAAAGTGATCCGAAGCTGATTGGAATGGTGACCCTCGCCGTCGCATCCAGCGCCGGCCCATGCCCCAACATCCTGCTCGGGGTTCAAGCTGTGGGCGGCCAGGCTGCGGATCATACCTGAAATATGCACCATACAGGAAATACAATTTAGGTGTACATCATTGATTGAATTTGAATCACAATAAAAGACGTGTACATTTCAAATGCTGGACGTCATTTGACTCAATTTATAATCAAACACAAATAAGAGCTTCAGTATTACCTTCAATGGTCTGGAAGGTGTCTTGAGCCCGCCCGAGTGGCGTCCGGAGTTTGGACAGGACGGTGAACTGTGCGGCTTCCCACACCGCCCACTGCCACAGCACCACTTCGGTTTTTAACAGAGCCCTGGGCACGACGCCGGGTCGCGTGCCATCGGCGCCACCTCTGCCGTCACGTTTCTCCAGGCGCTGGCAGCTGTAATAAAGTCGTTCCAGCCACGGATCCTTGCTGTGGACAAGAATGACAAACAAAACCTTAGTATATCTTTCATTCATATATTTTAAAAAATGACATACCCTCCACGGTGCAGGACTCCATATAAGATAAAGCTGATGAGGTCACTGAAGTCCTGGGGGTGCAAGGTGCTGCTCGGTGCTCGGCTCATGTGGTGGCGGATGGCCAAAGAGATGCCAGTCATCTCTGGATGACTATGGGTGCTAATCAATAAAATAAACATCAAGCCAATTGAGTACAGGATATTAATGACAGCAGAATTACAGCTTGAAACATAGTTGGAAAGGAGTCCGTTTTACCTTAAAGAAACATCCAGGGGTATCTTCCGCAGCAATTTGCCAAAGGCCTGCCTCACCCTCACCGCTGAGTGGACAAGCTGGACTCGGCACACATCCACACACCTAAAACACACAACATGGTCTTGAGTCAGCACGATAAGCGGCTCGGATTGGTCGTGCAACAGATCCTCGGATTTTCTACGGTTAAGCAGTCGGACAAGGAGACGCATTTGACCTTTGCAGAAGCTCCACAGATAAAGATGAAGAGAGGATGAGTAGGCTGTTGCAGGTCTGAAGGCAAATATTGTGATCTTCGTTCAGGGCTGTTGAGTAAAACAGCACAGGGAAATAGGAGCGCTTTTATTACTTGGCAACAATCTGTGAAGATAAAAGAAGAATTGTGAACATGCTGAGTTTACCGTTGGACATCAGGCCACGACAAAACTTGTTGAAGGAAGGCAAGGAGAATAGTGGGCTGTAAGTGTCCGACTTCTTCATCAACAGTGAGATCTCTTGAGCCCATGTCAGCAGCAGCCTCCTGATAAATCAAACCACCAAGTTATTACAAAGTTTATGTTGATCTAAAACCCGCTCGTTTCCTACGGTAGTGTTAAGAACGCTGGCATAAAAATAAAAATACGAAACCTGGCTTCAGGGTAGAGATGTTCCTTCATCAGCAGCCCTCCCAGAAGGTTGAGCAAAGTGCTGAAATGTTTCTTGGTGGCTGTGGTGACAGTACTGATGACAGCCCCATCAAATAGGGACGGGGAAGAAGAAGACAAGCTGGAGGAAATGAAATGATCATGCCTGATGGAGGAAGGCGCAGAGAAGAAACGACAGTAGTTAGAAAGTCCAAAAGTAGACGCAGGCTCGTGATGTCACTCATTTCAATGCTTGGTCATTATCGAGTTGGTCAAATGGGTTGATGTGGCAAAAGTTGATCGATTACCTGGTGCAATGGGAATAGAGGGTGTAAAGCACAGCATACTGGACAGCAGGATAGTAGACTGCTAACTCAGAGTGCACCAGCATCAGCGTGTGACTCAGCAGGGCAAAGACAGTAGGAGACAAAGCCCACATCTAAATGGGTCACCAAAAAAAAAAAAAATTACATATACTGGTACCAGAAATTATTTGAGACGAGCATTATTGTGTTTCGTACCCCAATGAGTGAGTTCTTGGTGTTCCCGATGGTGGTGAGAGTACTTAGATTGAAAATGATGATAAACTGCGCCTTCTCCGGGTTGAGGGTGACTGAAGCGAAAGCTGGGTGGTGGATGCCAAGGCAGGGGCTATCGGGTGGCTGGAGTCCACTGGGGAGCTCCAGGGTAGCCAAAATACTGGACAGGGAACATGCCATCTCTCCCAATACCAATTTGTAAGCTGCTTCCAGTGTTGGGATATTTTTCAGACTCAGGAGCGCCTGGTACACGCTATGTACAGCTGACACCACCTGTGGAGTGCACGTACATCGATACAAAAAGTTAGAGATCTTTCTTAATTTAAAAAACATAGAAAAAATAACTAAAAAATACTACAATAATGGTTAATCAAAGGAAAGCAAGACGTAATCATTTCTTTTTCTGCATACACTTTAAAACTTGATTCCCTGGTCACAAACCTCTTTCTCTCGATGGAAGCGCAATTCTAGCAGCTGTGAGTCCGGTGCCAACAATTTTTCCACGAAGGAGGCAGGCAGCTTTGTGTTGATCTGCTCCACAATCTAAATCATACGTGAAGAGTTAGTGCTCATATTTTCATGTGTGTACAATCCTGTTGTGCAGCTTTTTTTTTTTTCCTTCTGATTGAACTGATATAATGCTGACTGCTAAAAAAAATTGATATCATTTGTATACTTTTGATCAAAAGAATCAAATATGCATTTGTATTGAATTATTCAGCTTAGTAACTCGAGAAAATGCACTCATGAAAGATGGCCGTACCAGAGTGAGAAGGCTGAGTACTGCCAGGTTGTAGTCGGCACCACAAGCACGGCAGCAGTCCAACTGGTCCAAGCCGTAGGCTAAGACGGTCTCCATGAGTTGTCCACAGGGCTCCATACTGGCCAACAACACACCCACACACTCGTTCCCTGCAGTTAGAACTGCCTCAGAGAACTGGACCTGCTTGGCTGTGGTCACGCACGCCAGAACCCGGTTGAGGATCTGAAAAATTTCAACAACGGAATATCGAATTATGAATATTCACATAATGCATGGCAAGGATTCCCCGCCATGTGACACAATCAGATTTTCAACCTCCCAGTTGTCTCGGCAGGCTAAATGAATAATTCAACACAGACACGTGTGCCGCTCTCACATCAGTGACATAGACTTCAGTAATAGGTGGTCCTCTGATGGGGTTGAAAAGTTCTCCGATGCTGCGAACGACTGTACTGAACACCCTCAAAAGAGCTGCCAGCTTTGGTAGAGACACAGCAGGAGGCGGGATGTCTTCATCCACCACCTCCCCTGACGCCACGTGGCTCAGATCCTAAAAAGAAAAACAAGTCAGTCTGTTTGCTTGATGAAAACATCTGGAAAAATCCACACACTTCACCTCTGCATATGCTTCCATGTCCTCCAAGAACTGTCCCAGCAGAGTGGTGGAAAAAGTCAAATCTGCCACCCAGAATTGTTCGAGACTCTGAAGCCAGGCTTTATGTGTAAAAGGGAAAAAAAAAAACATTTTTTCATTTATATTTATAGTTATTTTTTTAACATCTATTAGGCTTTATCATGATTTCATACGATGCAGTGACATTTGCAAAAAGTTAGTATTTTACAACTAGGTCACATGACAACATATCAATGGAACATATACATTTGAAATGAGAAAATTGTAAAAAAAAAAGTTGCATGAAAAGATTTGTCACTGACCTGACACCTGCTGAGTGAGTGAGTGCTTCTGAGTGTGGTCAATGTGCCAGCCCACCAAGATATCCACTGTGTCCTATTAAAAATAACAACCACCACCGAGGATGCAAAGGTGGAGACAAGAGTCACAATGTTAGTGGACTGGTTATGATTTTCACGTTAAAAATGATGATCATCAATCTCAGCCGTATGCCAAAAAAAAACCATCTCTCACCCTGAAATTGGTGCTGAAGACGTGTGGGTAACAGCGAGCCACCTGAAGAATACACCTCACACTTTGGCAAAGCAGCTCTGGAGTGTCCACATTCTCCAAGATGGACTGAAGATTGCTCATCACCAGCTAGAAGACACAAAATAGGACAGTCGCTTTTGAAAATCTATAATGCTAATTGGGAAACGATGATTAAAAGTTCCGGTGAAGCGCAATTTGAGATATGTACATCTGGTTACCTGCATGACTTGAGTGAAGGTCTTTCTCTCGCCGGCGGCCTCCAAAGCCCGCTGTGTCGCCAACAGGTACAAGAGCTTGACCTCGTCACGAGTGCTTGAAGTAAACTTGAGGAAGAGCCACTTGAAGATTCGCTCCGCCTCGTAGCTGAGCACAGTGCAGAGCAGACCCAAACAGGCTGCTGCATCCTGACGCAACTCCCAGAGCAGCTTACTACTACAACCGTCAACATCACATGGAAGCATGTATGTTAGGAGCGGGCTTCACAATTATTTGTTAAAAATAAAATAAAAATAATAAGCTCTTACCTTTCATTCAAAATATCATTCAAAGTGCTGAGGATGGTGTCCAACTGTTTGACCAAGTTCTGCAACAAACACACATTTACCCGGTTAACATGTCCAACTTTCTTCTCGTTTTAGGCTAACTAGGACTACCACTGACCACTTTATTGTCGCTGTGACCGATGAATTCCTTCAACTGCTTAAGGGTGGTCAACCTTCGATCACGATCGTCCTCCCTTGAGACTCGGCGCAGGAGGTTGGCCAACCGAGACTCGTCTGAGTGAGCCATCCCTCTGTCTGCAAGGCGGGTGGAAGAAAAGTGTTCTACTCTTTTGACCAAAGTAGAGCAGCCTTCATGAGGTACATCAAGATAGCATGTAATCGTGGACACCTCACCCTGCGATTTCCTCATGTCCTTTGAAGCTAAAGCACGGTTTCCATGCTGAAAAGAGTTTAAATCCGCCGTCAAGTCATTTGGCCTCAACTCTTGCCCCAGCGACTTCCAACCAAAAGTAGTATCACAGACACCTTGACCAGCTTCATATCCACCTGTGAGTCATCAAATATGCTCCGTTAAAATGTAAATGCGGTTTGACTTTTCTCAATGGCAAACCTCTAACTCAGAGTTTCTATTACTTAGAAACAAAAGTGAAAGAATTTGTTGATTGCCCCACCCTCTTCATGGAGTGCATCTGCAGCGGCATAGGCATCGCTGGGCACCACTGGCTGCTCAGCCAAGCTGGAGGGCAATGTGTCGGAAAACGCTGCTGAACCGAACTCTCTGGACCTCACGCCGTCCTCGATGAATGACACACTCTCAACTCTGGAGAATAGGACAAACGCAAACCAAAAACAAAGTGACACACAAGCAAACTGATCAAATTGGATGCTCTTCCTTTTTAATAATATAACACTGCAACACGTGGAATACAATGGACCATGACTCCCATAATACATAAAAAAAAAAAGAATTATTATTGATGATCAGCTAAGAGTTTAGAATCCTAAAAATTATAAGTAACGAATATATTTTTAATGCAATGCAGTTGGGGTTCAAGTGTAAGAGGAAATTAATGCTGTTACAAATGGACGAGTTTGCAGAAGTTCCAACATAAATGTTCGGAAATAGCACCGTGAGAATGCTATCTAGTGGTGCCCTCACTTAGAATTTCGGTTCCCACATGGTCATAGTTCAACATGCAGTGGAGATATCTCGTGCTCACGAACCGGACATTGACATCATCGTGGATTCAAATGAAATATTAAACTGAAAACTGGAGCGAGGAAACGAAAGTAGACTGCACATTTTCGCGATCATGTCAACCTGCAGCATGCTACGGCCTTCCAAATTAAACCTCGTTGAATCCATGGGTGATTTCAG